>NC_057785.1:3156355-3216137 GCF_014825855.1 Bombus pyrosoma | reverse complement strand
TGCACAGATTAGTGTTTATTAGCGTTGCGTGAATAATGAACACCTTGCTGTGGTGTGTGCTTTCGCGAATTTTTCATTTGTTTCTATCTCTTTCTTTTTTGTCAAGACCAAATTAAATATAACTGCAAATGTAATAAAGCACTCTTCGCGATTTATTTTGAAAAGTTTTTATTTTATGATTACGGATTTAGTAAATTAGCGTTGCGAAATAGAAAAATGTTCCACTCACGGTTTGTTCGGTGTTGTATCGAGTGGATCGCCCTTCTGGCTCCTCGATCTTATTTCTTTTTCAGCATCCCTTTGGGCGTTTTGCAGTGGAAATACTGCAATGTATCGGTTTAATACTGATGAATACTTGTAACTTGGTATTGTATTACTTGAAATGATTTTTAAATGGTTTCATTTTGTAATTTCATGTATATTGCATTTGTAGAAAACTGAGAAATGAAATACGAATATGTTTAGATTATACGATACAAAAATTTTTTTACTAAATGAAAAAATACAAAATATAACATTTATAGAATATTAATTCATTTGAAATATATATCAAGATATTATTTCGTTATTTTAGTGTTTAAATAGTAACCGTTCGTTATTAGAGTTACAATTTCTCGTCTACAGTATTTTCGATTAATTAATCAAACAGTAATTCTATAAACGTTTGAATTTGCTGCGCGTAAATTAAAATTGATTCGCGATCATCGTTCGTTTTAAAAACGATCTTGCGCAGAAAACATTCCATATTCCATATTTCTTTGTTTGCTTTTGGCTGTCGATATTAAATTTATACCATCAATTCAAGATTTAATTGAAATTTTCTGTATCTTCAGGACGAGTCTCTATGTGCAGCCACCTCCACGTGGTGAGACTTAGGTAATCATTATTATTTGATATATAACTACTAATTGCATCACAATTGTGAATTATATAGCAAACAATATAAGTTAATTAGCTGCTATTGTAAACTTCCTTTACATATTATAGTTTACTATTTAAATTTACTACGAAGAGTAAAATCTTGTGAAAAGATTTGGCTCGAGAAAGTGGCAGACAGTTAAGAATTGATGTGATTTGAAAAAGAAGGAAGAAAATCATCGTATTTAGAGAAAGTCGTAGCTCGTCCCTATTTTTCGCATATGACAGCCATGGGTGCTGTTGACATCTAGATTTCTAATTGATTTCATAATGCTTTACTTGCACGGGCTCGTGCAACACAAAGCTGGTTCTAGCAAAACACGGATTATTACGTCAGATAGTCGGCATTTTTAGTATGTTATCATCCAGATTGCAATCAGCGGACGTGCATTTCTGTCGGAATTAGTGTAACTCAAACGAAGACAAGTAGGAATGAAAGTAAATTACCCTCGCACAATTTGAAGTATGTACTTAGGTAGAGCAAGGACAATTTCGGAACTTCATGGTCACATTTATCGAGTATTTTCAGTCTGAAACAACGTAATAACTAGATTGCGCACATTTATGAACATTCATATTTTTATAAATACGATTAAAGAACTCGAATCTAAATAGAAAATTGTCTTACCAACTTACCAACAATATTATCAAGAATACCATATTTTAGGTATCTCATATTTTTATCATTTTTATTATTTTTTTATGTCACGTGCATTCGGTGCATTCTTACAGCTTTAAATTTCTTTTCATTTTCAATTTCTCATAAATACATCAAAATCCGCAGTATATAGTAATAACGCCTAACACTGTCACGTTTTTTTTAAGTATTTACAAAGATTACTTTGTCGTGACGTTTCGACGTTTGCATTAAAGAAACATGAGACTATCTATTTCTTTCGCTCTCGACCGATCTGAAAGGAAGTTGCATTCTTCGTCTCTGTCGTGGAATTTATAAATCATCGGGCAAAGCTCCTCCAATTCTCCAATTTCTTCTCTCTTCTCGATGATCTCCTCCTGAAAGTAGCACAGGTATCTGGACAGGTAGAGAACGCATAGAAACATCGATTCTTGTTCTCGATACGATCATCGACACGTATCAGCCTCGCGGAAGCTGTATTATCATCGTCTGACTCCCCTTCATAAATCATTTTCTTTCTCGAAGGTACTCGGTTTTACACGGTGTCTAAAAATAATAATCGTGCGTTTTGAATGTAATAATTGGATAAACTGTCGGAAATGACACGTTGAAAAAATATAATGGAAGTTGGTGTTGATTTTGTGGCGCGATTATCGTCATTATGAGGCCCGAAGGTCTTTATATTGTTCCCCATAGAAGCTGTTTATTCTGCTGGAACGATTGTCGGTCGTATTATAGTAATCTCGAGAACGGGGATGTATCGGATTAACATAGAAAATTCGTTAATTGTGAGAATTAGAGTTTCGCGAAATATGATTTGGTTTGATTGTTATTTAAAAGAATGAGATATCACGTATGAAGATGAAAAATATCACAAGTCACATATTTTGTGTATCGCAAGCACGCAATTTTAAAATGCCGTACGGTTAGCAATCAATTTTCTATTAGCAATTTCTCTTTCTTTCTTCGATTTCGGTTTTACATTAACTTACTTTGGTTATCAACTTATTTTATGCTACTATCTTTCACTTGGTTTTAGATTACTTCGGTTTTGGTGCTAAATTCTAATTTCACTCTCAATCAGTTCTACGTCACCAGCTTCTCTTTCTCCTTTCGATTTTCGTTTTAAATTAATTTGATTTTGATTATCAATTTATTTTATACTATCAGCTTTGATTTGATATTATGTAAAGTAATTCGATTTTGATTCTCGATCAGTCTTATGTTATCAACTCCTCTGTCTTTCTTTGATTTTCTGTATTAAATGTATATACGTGATCAAAGTATCGTGAACAAACTGCCTAAGAAATATCGCGTGAACTACGAACAATATTGCGAGAAAGCCCAAGCGCCGACAGGCCGAAAGGGTCGGGAAACTCGAATGGGCCAAGCGGCACATCAATGTGTCGTCTATTTTTCAGTCGAATAGTTACGCGAAAGAAAGCGTACGTGGGGAGGGGTGTATGAGAAAAGGCAAAGGGCTGCTTAAGGGAGAAAGACGAATTAATCGGCAGTCGTTAACTAAGAGTCGAGAGGTAAATTGCCAAGTTGTTATGAATTGTAAACTATTAGTTGTGAGTTGCGGATTATCTATTTGGTTGTCTTAGTTATAGCGCATTACTGTATTTAGTTCATGTTAAATAACCATCGTTCCCTGTTTGATCCATTGTAAATAAATGCATCTATCAATAAACTTATCATTTAGAATAGAAATCATTGGAAACTTTAATTTCTAATATTTCTGAATAAATAAATCCTACATACGTATATCCTTTTAACTTTCCTAAACTTTTCCAACTTGGTAGATTTATGATCTACTTCTAAATCACACGTATGTCTCTGTATCTAATAAGTTTTCCAACTCAACTACGTAAGCACATTAACTTACTGCTTCCTTGTAGCTGACAGGCGTGGAACGGATTAAAAAAGAAACGAAAGAAAATTAGAAAATCGACAAAAATCATCTACCATTCTATTCCCATTCGATCGTATAATACGCAATCGTTGCACGTAGTATGAAGCTTAGTATACAGCTATAAGTAACAACGTGGCCTTTGTACGTCTGCTAAATAGCCGGATAGAGCATTTTCTCCGGCCAGAAGAGTTGGATGGCTTCCTGCTTCGTTCTTCCTTATCTCTAAATCGTAAATTGCTATCCTGGCTAATTATAGAGACAGAAATTCGTATTAGAAGGGCATTAATCTCTCCTCTTACTTTGTAACGTGAAACTCGCATCTCGCCGGCGAAATGATCTTAATGGACGTTAATGAAACTCGTCCAGCATTCGTTTGTTGCGTGTCACATGCTATTCAGGTGTAATTTCTCCGGTCTGAACGTTTCGTTACGTAAATTAGAACGTATTAGTTACTCGATCCTCTCGCGAGCTTCGTTTCGTGCTTCGTTCCATTGGTTTATCCTTCAACGCTGTCCAAAAATCTTCTACGAAAGATACAAAATACCGCGATATTATCGCACACATTCTCCTACAATCAGTTTCTTTTCTCACCTTGTATGTGTATTGTATATATATATATATATATATGTGGATGTGTTTGTATTTATGATTTGTCAATTTCTTTTAGTAATTTTCTCGTAGATTTGAGGTGGTATGTTAGTAAGGTGCCCACAAGAAATACTCTTGATGTTCAACAGTAAGTTTATTAAACTATTAACAATAAACAGTCGACAACTTAGGTCAACAATTAACGATTAACGATTAAGTATCAACAACAGATAACAATTAACGGTTAACGATTAACTATCAACAACAGGTAACAATTAACGGTTAACGATTAACTATCAACAACAGATAACAATTAATGATTAACGATTAACTATCAAGAATCAATAATCACGAGTCCCTACTTGTGTTTGCTTCGCTGTGACGCTTAACCTTTCGCACTTGGCAGCTCAGGTCAGAATGAATCTTTGGTTCGAAACCAAACGGATTCTTTTCTTTGTTGCCCCTCGGTATCCCCACTACGCACGCGATTATCAGATGTGGTGACGGTTGCCACGTATGCATTCTTCCGAATATTCGGCGAAAAAACCGTAGGGATATCGGTGATACATTAGGCATGCCGGCCTTACGCTTTGAATGTATAGCGCTTTGTATCGCGAAATCGTTGAAAAGTTCCGTGGTCGAGTGCCGCCACGGATCTCTGTAGGACGAACAACATTTAAGGATAGAAAATTATTAAAATGAACATTCTTCTTAACAATTTTTTCTTTAATGAAAACTCCATTTAAACTTAATTCAGACTCGACTGAAAGTTCTCAAAGGGATTCGTAGATAGAAAATGGAGCTTTACTGGCTCGGTTGTCACGTAGGAAACACAAGAAATCACGAAAATGATAGATCGCCGGTGATCTTGTGACATCAATCCACATCAGAGACCAGGCCACACACCGCGGGTAAGGTAGTAGCCAGATGTCTACATATCCTTGGCGCGTACCCTCAATAGTCTTAAGGACCCACCATGAGCCTTGGCATTTTCATAGTTAACGTCCTTCAGACCAAACAAGTATCTTTTATTTTAAGTGTCGCTTTACATTTATTGTTTACTACGGGTTGACACGGGAAAATTAGCTTTTCTCACGTTCGGTATCTTCCGTTAGCAACTTCCTCTCGAGGGCGGCTAAAACCCTTCCTGGTCCAGCAACCTTCTTATCATCCAATCGGAAGCGGTGTCTACTGCCTTCACTTTCCTAACCAAAATTGTCATCAACAAATCCGATGGTCCCGTGTCCTTAGACACACCCAGCCCTAGCTTTCGTCCGCCACAACATCGTCACTAGACTTACTTATTCTCTACCCTTAGAATAGTCAACATATCTTTACCGGTTTCTACCCTTAGACCAGTCGCGTACTTGATTTATACATACGCATCAGTGTATACTCAATTGTGACTATTAAGTGCAAAATAAAGTTTCTTTTTTATTAAAGTTAATAGTTGTGTTTCGGTTCAACCCTGTTTTTATCATATAACCCTCAAGTTTACGTGATAATCTCCTCGCGTCCCAGTTCCGACGTTTCACAAATAAGCTGAAGAAATTGAACTTTGTATATGGTAATAAAATTTATTATGCAAATCCAACAGATTGATGGTTCAATGTTATTGAGATATGTATAATTTTATGTGCTAGACTAGGTTGGATGCGAAGTAGTAATACTTGTATGTGAATATCAGTGCGTGGAAGTATGTGTGCGCGCGGCGTTTCAAAAACAAACGAACGTAAACTGTTCAGTCGGTTAACAGTCGGCTATGGAAGAAAATGGTGAGACGCGTGCAAGTGTGTATCGATGAATATCTTTGAAATCGCTTATCAAATAAATATATAATTATTCTAATATAAATTCTAAGTGTGAATTTAGTGTTCCTATACCATTATTTCGGCTATTAAGATCCAAAATGCTCAACAAAAGTGTTACAATGATTCAAAGTGTTACAAGAGACTGGGGCGAGCGCTTATTTTGGAGAGTTTTTATACTGAGGTTTTAGTCCCTTTGGAGGGGTTGTCGTCTGATGTATCTCAGAGGCGCCTATTCCGTTACTATTTGGTTATTGTTTTGATGGCTGTGGTATGCAGGATGTCTAGCTTATCCTATTACTGTTTCTGAGCGGGTGGTCTTTTTGAGCGTGTGACACAATCGTAGGTCATCTGTTTGGTAGACGTTTTACAATCAATTCTCATTGGGAATTATAAGTAAATTATTTTGGCGTGGTACTGTAACTTGCATTATAAGAGTTTATAGTATGTTTGATTCTAGTTGAATCTAATGCTTCAATCTAAAGGGTATTGTCTTTTTAATCTGCGGATCTGGTCCGTCGTGTCAAGTAATTGGGTAACTAATGGGTTTTGGTGGTTGTTAACGCTTATATTAGACCTGTTACTGAATTTCGATATTTCTTCTTTTCTGGGTATCTTAAGGTCGCGATGTATCGTTCCCTTGATAACATACCAAGGTGCATCTATCAAGGATCTTAAAGTTTTTGATTGGAATTGCTCGAGAATTTCTATGTTGGAATTACTCGCTGTTCCCCATAGTTGGATCCTATAGATCCAAACAGTTTTTAATATGGCTTTATATATAATAATAGCATTATTTTATTCTGCAAGTTTAAGTTGGAACGTCTCTGCCAATGAGCCAGTAGAATTTCTTAAATTTTGATTTGAGTTGTTTGGATTTATCTACGATGTGCCATTTCCATGTTATTCTTCTGTCCAGAATCATGCCCAGATATCTGACTGTATCTTGTAGGTCATCTGTAACAATAAAATCAATAGGGTAACTGTACGTGTAGAAACGATACATCCGATAACGAGGAAATCCGAGATCGCAATGAAACCTTTTTCTTGTTGATCCGCCCTAGCAAAAGGTTAGTCTAGAATATTCAATTTCTAATCATTGTCGTGAAAAGTAATTATCTCACGTGTGCACTTGGAACGTGCGATTCGTCGTTTCTTCGAAACGTGACTTATTTCTACCATACGATGCACAATAGAGTTTTACGTCATAAATTTCCATTGAAATTATTTCGCGAAACGCGTGATCGAATCAGTTGTAATAAGCTCTATGATGGTCGTAATTGAACTCAAAAGCAAGATAGATCGCGTCCGTCGTCTGTGCATTTATCGGTAATTTCTGAAATGTAACGAACGTACGTGATACGTACAACATCTTAGAAACGAAATTTTATTATTAGAAATTTATTTGCGATAGGGACGAGACGATGAACAATCGGAAGTTCGAATTTACTGTGCCAATCGGCGTGTGGCTTCTCAGCGAATCAATTGCGAATTGCATGGGAACATGATACGATAACGTAATATGATAACGTGAAGATTATACGGCGAGGAAAATTGCAAACAAAGACTACTCGGGAAAGTTCTGATAGGAAGTTGATCTTTGTTGATCTTTTTCCGTTCTTTATGTCATTTAACGGTTATCCAAAAAGGAGTATTTTAAATTTATTTTTCAAGAGACCCGATAAATTCACAGTGCTTTATAAGAAACGACTAATAACAATTTTAGTTACGTCGGTTTAACCTAATTAATATTTGTTTGTATAATCGACGTTCTTAATATTCTCTCGAGGTTTAAAGACGCGATAAAAACACATCGTTTACTTTCAAAATCAAACGAAAATTCATATAGTTTCGATGTGCAGCTAGTTGACAACGTGTATGTAGGTATTTTCGTTAACTGTTGGAAACCAGCATTTTTGCATCAACTTTTTTCAGAACCTCTAACTACCTTGTTATATGAGGAGAAATATTTCGTACGATTCTGCATACTACTACTACTGCATACTATATATATATGTAAAGTATTTGTTATAATATTCGTGCGAATGAAATAAATTTCTTAATAAATATTTTATATTATATATATATTTTACTTTATTATATATATATATATATATATAATAAATATTTCGTACGATTCTGCATACTACGCGCCTTGTTGCGCATTTAAAATTTCCCATAGATGGATGAAAATCCGCAGTCTTGTTGCGTTTTTCACCTCGTGGCGTGGTCTTGAAATGTTTCGAACATGATCGGTTGAACCGAATCGTAACGGAGATCGTGATCGCATCCATAGAAAGTCTGCCTACGCTCTCGTGTAAATGCGTGTAAGCTGGGAAGGAAGTATCAAACTAGATAAGCGCAGCAACGTTCATTACTTCCGTCTAGCGTGGATGCTGCGCGTTATATTCGTTCGTCCGCTGTGAGATTCGTGAATTGGTCCCTTTCTAACGCATTCACGCAATCAGCCTGATGAATAGACACGCCTTCCCAGCATTTTTTACCCTGCCACTTCCTCCCTTGTTTCTACGAAGCCAGTCGGCTCTTGCAAACAAACGCGCGATAAAAGGAACAGAGAGTGTAAAGAGGCGAAGGCGAAGAAAATCTCTAAACAGAGAAGGACTTCTTTGAACAAAAGTAACGTACACTGCGGGCAGATAGATTTTACTTTTTTATTTTCTATGTTTTTACGAGCTTGGTGTATACGTCGTTGTTTTGAAGTTTGAATTTGCCGCGCCAATATCGAACATTCAATTCTGGTCATATTTGTTAATTTGTTCGCTATGTTGATTATCAATTATATCAAAGAGGAAGAAATTTTCGAGAAATCGGTACGTTCGATGTTAGGAAGATTTATAATGGAAATGTGACGCTCCGTTGTCGTGACATTGACGCATAATCAGAATATTCGTGCGATCTTCTTACGTGAACCGTAAATGTAGAAAAAGCGTCACGAAGGTTTCTACAAACGTAAAATTAGCATTTAGAGAAGGTTAAAGACGTTTCCTGTTCCATTTAAGTAATTCCTTGATACGTAAATTATTTTTAAGAGTTTCGTAAACGTAGAAATTATAGCAGCTCCGTTCTAAGACCTTTCGAATTCCAAAATTAATCATTCGTGCAAATCTGGAACAATGGAAGAAAATAGTCCTTGAAAAGGTCTGTCGAATGATATAAACGATATTTTCGAACAGCTACGAGCAGTAAAAATTGTATTATGCAAAACTGCATTTAACGCGCACCGATCTATAATCCTAATAACAACGAGCTATCGATTTCACATAAATACGTCTCAAAATATAAACTGTTACCTATATCTTCCGTTTTATTTGATTTTCTTATCTAAAAAATCTTATGTAATATATATAAAATGTTTTAGTTTTATACGATCAAACTTCACCAGTTTATTTTATGAATAAAAGCAAGAAAATATTGTATAATTATTTACAATGAGGTCTTACCGATCTCGACGATAGTTGAATATGTCGTACGAATTAATATTTGCTACAACTTTTTCCTATACATATTATCCACGCTCGGTGTCAGTTTCCGAGCTCTTCATGAAAACAATTTGGACATTTTTACTTCGATGTGCGTCGAATGTCGCTTATGTTTTGGTTCGACTTATCGCAAGCACGATTATGTTACATGCGCTGACCACGATGAGTTTGTAATCTCTCGTTTCAGTTTGTAAACACACTGACAGAGTGCACGCGCGAGAAACAGAGAGAGAAGATTTTTAGTCATGTATAATAGATTTTATGTCCGGAATGGACAGTTTGGCCATCAAGCTGTTTGATTTGAGTGGAAATCAAAACTTGCAAGTCAAACGTGGCATAAATCGATTGAAATCAGATCGAAAGTTATTTAATTGCTAGCTAGCTAGCTTGATGATCTGTATCGAGTTAGATTTAAGTTAGTGCAGTGGGTTTAATCCGGCCAACATTTCCTATGACGATGAACCTGACTAAAAATCTTCTCTCACCTTCTTCGAACATACTATAAACTCTTATAATCCAAGTTACAGTATCACGTCAAAATAATTTATTTATAATTCTCAACGAGTCAATTCTCAAAAAGTCTGTCAAATAAAAAAAAGAAAAATACCTTCGAACTCATCGCGGCCTGAGCGTGTAGGCAGATACGATACGGAAGAAAGTTGCTGGTTTACTGAATTCTCTCGAAGAGCTCGGCAAAATTACATTCTTCTTTCTCATCTGCCTGTGTTTAAATAGCGAAACGCGAAACGATATATAAACTCATGGCTGTCAGAGCGTGTAACATAAACATGCCCGTGGATAAGTTTAACCCAAAGCTAAGGCTGCATCAAAGTAGTCATCAAAATAAAAATGTTCAGAATATTTTCATAAATGTGTCTAAAAAACTACGGTCAACCAGTATTTATATGCACAAGAAAGAGTTGTCCAAAATATTGATTTCTACAACATATACAAAAATTATGGAAATCGTCCATTCTGCAAATAATTACCAAAAAACATTAATTATCCATATCTCATCCACCTCACCGATCGCGACACATCTTTGAATACGTTGTCGACCACGTGATTCTGAACAACTTTCTCTCATACGTACAACTGCCGTTCGTAGTTTGTTCCCGAAATATTCGCAAAATACTGGCGTTACCACAACAGTGAATTCTGCCTGTAATTCTGCTTGTTCGTGACGACGTATGCGTTAGTATTGGTTACCTTACGGTTAGTATTCGCCTCACGCGGTCGGATAAAGTTACACCTAACTCAAACCTAATCCTTATCTTTTGTTTATGTTTTACATAAGTTTGGATTAGGTGTGATTTTATCCGGCCGCTTCACGCCAACCAACACTGACGACTACGCTGTCACGGACAAGCACGATACAGGCAGAATTCGCTGTAGTGGTATATATACACCCGTCCTTCAATTCACTTTTTTTATACGAGTCCCTTTTTTACGCCGTAAATTATAACAATTTACGCGGTAGTTTTCACGCGTGATCTCAATTTGCACGGCCGGAAAATATATTTTCCTGGAACTTTTAAATGTAACAAGTGTATACGGTAACTTATTCGACGATGTTGAAACGCGTCTGTGCCGTATGAGATAAGGGTAAAAGTACATTACGTTGCATTGGTCATCATATGTGTGCATATTTTTTCTTCTGTACATATGTATATATTTATAATTATAATAATGTATATAATTATAATATACATGTAATATCGTTTATCTCGGGGTAATTCAGGTGATCGATTCTGAAGTCTGAAAATCGAGTTTATTGTGAAAATACTTAAATGAAATACAGGAGTAACCAAGAATTAATAATTAATAATTAAATTAACTAATAAGTAATAATTAAATAAATAACAACCAATTAATAACAGTAAACGATAAATAACAAGTTCCGTTCGAGAATCGATTTTCAACGTCCTGAGCTACCGATCTTTCTCCGTCAATCTTCAATGTTTTAAATAATTACTCTTTCCTCTGTGATCTTGTCTATCTCTGATGTTGCTCTCTGTCCGTCCGTTTGGGAAATGAGTGTCTCTCAAAATGGCTGTCCGTAAAACAAAGAAAGTCGCGCTGTCCGTGAAACAAAAGAAGACGTACTGTCCGTAAACCGAGAGGGTTCCTATCACACTTAAACTCTAGGGAGTTTACATATATAATTATAATTATAACAATATATAGTATTTTTGCGAATACCTAGGAAATTACAGTCAACCGACGGTTATATGGAAGGAAAAAGTTGTTGAAAATGTTGGTCTCTACGACATATTGAAAAATTATTGAAATCAATGAGACGGGTGGGGGTATCTGTAATCACCAAAGCGTTGCACAAACATAGGACAGCAGACGCTTTATGAAAAAGGTACAACAGAGGACGAATACAGTTATGGAAGACGGATTGGTCGTGTAGGGAACATGTTCGGCCCGCGAGATCGCCGGATTTCACACTGTCAGACTTTTATCTATGGGGGACAGTAAACGGGACAGTATATCGTGCAAAAATTGACTCGAGACGAGAACCGGTCCAAAGAATTTGCGATGTATTCAGCGATCTGAAGCGGAATGAGCATGAAATTCGGAACTCAATCTGCCGGAAAGATATCAAGCATAAAATCGAAACGAGGTACTTGCAAATGGAGGCATAAGGAGCTGACCCAAAAACGGTTAGTTTTCGTGTTTCTTATGTAACTTCGTTGTTATAAAGCGCCTACGGACTTACATATAATTTATATAACATCCCTTTCTTGTTTCTCCTGGCAAAGAACAAGCTGGAGAAATTCGATCGTTGGAAAGATTTAAGAGATACTCGGTAGTCAAAGTGTTTTTCTGCTACGGCTCGGCTTAAGGGAAAGTTACGGATACGCCCTTTTCGCTTTACGCGGCTGGATTAGCGAGACGAAAAGCGTAATTGGAAAAACTCGGAACGAAGGAAAGCGAAGAATCGCGGTGGAAACGCGCAAAGTGGGGCGAGTCGCGTCGAGCGGTTTCGAGACCGAACGAAAGTGGACGATCGCGGCACAGTGGCAGCTGGTGCGAGGAGCTTCGAAGCGCGCGGCGATCAGTTCGAATTGAGCGTTTCGCGACGAAGCAACGAGAGCAGCGGCCGCGGTTTCATCTTTCTGTTGTGTGTTTGGTGTGTTTTGTTCCCGATTGTTCGCGTCGTCGACGATGACACGCCGGTGCCCGATAACGTGCAGGTGAAACGTTCATACGAGAGGAAACCGTGTTCTACCACTCACACTTCCGGTCTATCTATCTGGTCCACCCTGAGGATTCGACGCGGCGATTTTCCTAAACGACCGGCGACTCACGTGGGGACAACTTTTTCGATAAGAAGGTCCTGATCGACGTGCAAAAAGGTTCGGAATATCTTGTTACGATATGTCGAAGAACCACAGGATAACATTGTTATTTCATATTTAAGGGAAATGTTACATAATTAATATAAAGAGCGTGGTTTTTATGCGAGTTTCTTTCTCTTTTCTTTTCTTTTTTTTTTTTTTTTTTTTGAGGATATAATCGAAAGAGTAAAACTTAGGCGAAGAATTGTTTTATTTGCCAAGTATTATAGAAAACGATGCACTTTGGGTATTTTATATATTAGGTTGTTCCAAAAGTTTCTTTCGTTTTATAAGGAAATAATAGATGCACAACATCTTTTATTTTATATTATTTTATTGAATTATGTATGATCCATTTAGTTCCATTTCTATTTTTACGATCGTACATAATCCAGTGAAATAATATAAAACAAAAATGTTGTGCATTTATCTTCTTATAAAATGAGAGAAACTTTTGGGACAATCTGATATTTTACATGTTCCGAAGTTTCGGACAAATTTCTAAAGCGGTCCATAGCTTTCTCAAATATTCTCTATTTCAAATATTAGGCAATATTCTTTATTCCAAATATATATGTGTATATGTTTATATTATATTTATGTATATTATGTTATATACAATGTATAATATATCATAACATATTATATAACACATATATTCTATATTTCCCGAATATTCAAAAACTTATTCTAAAGCTCTAAATTTCCCCCATATCCTATGTCGACAAATATTCAGAAACTTAATCCAAAACCCAGAATAAATTTTTGCAGAAATTCAAAGTTTTCTCAAATATACGAACAAAGCATAGCGTATTTCCCAAATATTCAGAAGTCGTAAAAATTTTCTACAGGGTCGCAAAATCCTTCCAAAGTTTTCCTATCCTCCCAAAAATTTCATTTGAAAATTTAGAATTTCCCCTGATTAAAGATTTCCACGAGGTCCCAGAATTTTCTATCGCCTCTGGAAGCTTCCCAGCATTTTCTATCGCGTCCCGAAGCTTCCCAGAATTTTCTAACGCGTCCTGAAGCTTCGCAGAATTTTCTATCGCGTCTCGAAGCTTCCCAGCATTTTCTATCGCATCCCGAAGCTTCGCAGAATTTTCTGTCGCATCCTGAAGCTTCCCAGCATTTTTTATCGCGTCCCGAAGCTTCCCAGCATTTTTCATCGCGTCCCGAAACTTCACAGAATTTTCTGTCGCGTCTCGAAGCTTCGCAGAATTTTCCGTCGCATCCCGAAGCTTCCCAGCACTTTATCGCGTCCCGAAGCTTCCCAGCATTTTTCATCGCGTCCCGAAACTTCACAGAATTTTTTGTCGCGTCTCGAAGCTTCGCAGAATTTTCTGTCGCGTCTCGAAGCTTCGCAGAATTTTCTGTCGCGTCTCGAAGCTTCGCAGAATTTTCTGTCGCGTCTCGAAGCTTCGTAGAATTTTCTGTCGCGTCTCGAAGCTTCGCAGAATTTTCCATCGTTCTCCAAACGCCCGGCAGGACGTCGCAAAGTTGTCAGTGAATTTTCCTCCAAACGCACCTTGCCGTTCGTACCAGCGTTTTTCTATAGAAGACAGTCGGCTCGCCGCATCTCAAGTATCATCAAGTCGCCATTAGATTTAATGTACTCGATTGTTCTTGTTACGCGGCGAAGGTATGCAGCTGGATGTTGGATTGTGCATCGCGGCGACGGGTCAATCAACCGCGGGTGTTTATACCCCCTTGAGCGACGGTCCCCGTAACAAACTGTTGACCTCGGTACAGAGGGGAACTTGCGAATCACCGAGTCGAGGGGACTCTATTTTTACATCGTTTTTTAAACCTGTGTCGTTGTTCGATTCGCTCCTGACACCATCCGTAAGTCTACACCGATTATTAACAATCAACTCTAGATCCTGTCACCGTTTGATTCTGATGAGCGATAGAGATCCAAAATAGCGAATATTCTAAATATCTGCTTGGCAGAACGTCGATTTTTACGAGTAAAAATGAATCTCTATTCAAACGGAAGCCAGTTACCAATGAATGCGAAGGAAATTTCTCGAAGAATGAAACGATTAGAAAATATTAATCTTTAATCGTCTCGATTACGAATGAAACCAGTATGAATGATTAAAATCTCTTTTTTGCCACCAACAATCGTTATCAACGACGGAAGCTTAATTTTCGTTACTAGGTAACGTCATTACCGTAATCTTTCTTGGTTACCAATAACCACTGTCGATATCTCGGATTTTATTTTGGTTACCGGTCACCAGTATCAACGACAAAACATTTTCTCGTTGTATTCGACTATTGTTGAATCTTTATTAACATTAATTAATTAATTGGTATTATTCATTGACAATATAGAGAAAGCTTAATTATAAATCTTATGTATTTTGCTAAGCAAAGAAACGATATGAAGATATCTGAAACAGAGAATAGAATAAAAGATAGTGTAATACAATAGTGATACAATTGTATCAAGTTCTTTTTATGTTGTCATCGAATGCTAATCATCAGTAATGTTAAGAACGATTACCAATAGTCGAATGTAAGCAAGAAATATTTTCGTCGTCGATAATGGTTATCGGTAAGCCAAATAAAATTCGGTCTATCGATAAAGGTTATTGATAACCAAAAGATTCTGCTTACTTATATCGATTATTGGTAACTAAAATTAATTTTGGTCATTTCTAACGGTTATTCGTAATTGATATTTTTTAATCAAAGATATTAAGTCGATATTATTATATAGATATTTATTATAATGATATTAAGTGTTATGACGAATATACTCGTCATCAAAAAGTAGTTAAAATTTGCTGTTTAAAATTGCGACTTGTGCTATCGACAATTATCAACTAGTTTACTATAAATCGGCACATTCGATGTTAAGAAGGTTTATAGTGGAAATGTGACGCTTCGTCGTCGTGACATTGACGCACAATCGGAATATTCGTGCGATCTTCTTGCGTGAATGTAAATTTAGAAAGAATGTTACGAAGGTATCCAGAAACATAAAATTAGAATTCAGGTAAGGTCAAAGACGTTTCTTGCTTCATTTAAATAATTTCTTGATACGTAAATTAGTTTTAAGAGATTTATAAACGTAGAAATTGTAGGAGCTCTGTTCTAAGACCTTTGGAAAATTAATCATACGCGCAAGTCTGGAACAATGAAAGAAAATAGTCCTTGCAAAAATCTGTTGAATGATACGAACATATTACGTGTTTTATACGGAACATTTTGAAATTTCATTAGCACGGTACAGTGAAACCCATTGTAATGATTATTCTGATTAAGAATTTTGAAATTAAATGTATTAATTAAAAATCAAATTTAAATGTACGCGGAAGTTGCAAGATATTTAGTTCGAGTATATACGTTGCAGAGATCGCAAAAGTATTTTAAACATGCAATCTCGCCCACGATATTTCAATAATTATTAACAACACCTATGTGTTGTTTAAAGTGACTATTCATACAGTATATAAATTTTTTGCTAACACGTAAGTTTGCAACTTACAAATAAATAAATAAATACCTTTCAACTTTCGTATACATTTCCAGAGTAGATAAAAATTTTGTCAATATAATCTTGGCAGTCGCGTTTCGTTACGCTGCCAATCAGATAACAAAATGTTTTATACGGAACGTACAATATGCGCATGAGAATTTTCTCTGGCGACTGTACAAATATTTTTGCCAGTTGCTGTATCTTGTAAATTGCCGTTTTTCAATATTTCCGTTTCATTAGTGTTTTTCCATGAATTGTCGTTTTATTTCCAGTTATCAAATAGCAAACAGGCAACAGTTGTTCCGGAGGAAAGTGTATTATGTCGTGAACGTTGATGACGCGCAATGAAGTACGAACAATTTCATTTTTACCGCCATTCGGAATAGACACGATGACTCTGTGCTCGCCTCTCTGAAACGTAGTTTAACTCTAGGGGTCTTGAATGGAGAATAATCTACTCTTTTATTGCTTCTGCAGAAGAGAAACATAAATTTCAAACGCCTATTGTAAACTAGCTAATATCCGAACTGAGTTCTCAAAAAAAAAAAAAAGCTAGCAAAATTTCTACTGATTCTGCTTTCGAAAAAATTCTGTAGTATGGTAGTTATCGATCCTACTAGTTTACGTTTCGATATCAGTTTACGTTTGATCAGTGCAATGTTAAAACGGTTATCTGGAATCGTAATTTCCTTGCAATCATATTTTCTTCGAAACAGCATAACAATCGGGAAATTGGAAGGGTTTTCACAACACTAGCCGCTTTCACGGCAAAGCACTTGTATGGTTGTAATAATAACGACTATATCGCGGTCGGTTAGGGACGTTGTACAAGCCTCTGGAAACAGGTGCCTGGTTAATGGCGCATAAATTTCATTCGATCGTATAAACCATTGGCGAATGACCAAGATCGGTAGAAAGTCTGAAGCTATTGTTCGAATATTGATATTGGAAGTCACGTGGAACTTGAACCGTAGCTGTACAAGCTTCTGGTACTTAGCAGAGAAACTTGAGAGTTACGGTATGTAATTCTCTTCTGTTTAGGTGTATACGAAGTAATTAATATATGTAATTAAGCGATAGACATTTCGTGTTAAGATACGTGAACGTACACGTATGCTGCGTTACATTTCGATTTATGAAATTTTGTCTATTCTCTGCCCTTTCTTTCGCCCCGTTTTTCCATTTTTCGAGATACGTTGAGATATTGAAAAATCGTAAAATTTTAATCAATCAGGATAAACGTGTTTTCAAGCTTGCAAGCAAAATTATATCGTACAGTATATTGTATCGCGATGATGACTAATTATTTTTAATTAAACGAGGAAAAAATAGAGCCAGGCAAAAATGATAAAACTTCAGTCTCTTTGATTTCGAAATGGCAAATAGAAATTAGTTTTAACGAAGGAGAGTAGTGTTAGTTTCTATATTAGATCACCGTTGTTTATTAATTAATTATATTTTTCTACTAAAAGAGAAGAAAAAGAGAACTAAGAAACGAAGAGCAAAATCGATAGAAAGGTTTACGTTCTTGCGACTTAATCCTATTTAGACCTTCGTTAAAAGGAATAAAATTTGTGGAAAGTGAAGAGAAGGGGAAAAAAGATAAAAGGAAGCGAACGGGTCTGTCCATTGTCGCGAAAAACGAGCCTCCTCGCCATTTCCCCTCGATGGAGCGTGCTTTCAAACCGGAAGAGATATCGGAGAGTTTAATTTATCGATCGTAGGGAATCGGCTCGTGATGCTGGGGGAAATAAAACGACAGGAGCACGTACATTCGAAGAAAGAGAGAGAAACTCTTTCTATAGCTTCGTTTCGTTAATTTGAATAAAGATCAGTTCCTGTGTAACAACTATAAGTAAACGTAACACCTGATTACACATCAGTCACGTGTTGCTGACTTTAGTGACTGCTGTGTTATACTACCGCGTGCTGTATACTGCACCAGCAGAGTTAAAAATATCACTGCAAAAGCTAATTTGGGATTTTTAAGTGACTCGTTACTCTCTTTATAATCTTCGAGCTAAAAGTTGACAAAGTCGAATCGAATTTCGGATTGGCCCGTCTTTGTCCTTTCAAAATGGAAATACCATGCAATTAATTTTTGACAGAAACGAGATTACGCTTTTTAAAGAAGGTCCAAAAGATTATTACGTTCACATTACAGTAGAACTGTTGTTTTCCTCGCGTTTGTATGACCCGATGGATGTTGAAATGGACGAATGGACGTTGTATCTCAATAGAGATAAAACGTTGATAATGTTTCCAATTATTTGGTTTTAGTATCCAACATAATGTACTTTTGTCCGTTATATTACTATTTATATTTTACATCATATTAGTTTGTCCCGAAGGTTCCTTTCGTTCTGTTCTATTAACATAAAGACCACAACATTTGACAGATTAGATTTGATGTTTGTATAAAGATGCGTTGTTGTAAAAGACGTTTGTTGTTTGTAAAAGAAAGACACTTTTTGGACAACCTGATATTATATAATATGTCGAGTTATCATTGGGGATAGAGTTTAAAGAATCTTCATTTGGATTAGTCGTTGTTATTATACAATATAGATGATAGTTAGTGGTACAAATATGATTACTACAGAATTTGACAATTAACCGTGACGATTAGGTACTCGAGCTAATGACAATAATCTTAGGTTCAACGGGATAGCAAATGCGCTTTCTTCCAAAGTCTAAGTCGAACTGAACTTACTTGTCCACAGTCCAAGTGGAACTCCCTCTTGTACTTTTCTGTGTACCTTTCTGTACCCCTCAGGTCAACTCTATTTTGAAGGAGAGCTATACAACTACTCCATACCTCTGTTAGCTAAAAACATCTATCCCGTGACCGTGGCTTCACTTCAAGCTTCAGATGTCACTTCGAGCCCAAGCCTACCGTCGGGCAAACATACTCGGATTAAATCATAAACAACTACTTCTAAGTTTTATTATTTAAGAACAGCTATAATAAAAAGTCTAGACTAAAGTATTGGAGATTTTCCCAAAATTCCAAAAGAAAGGCCCCGATGTTCTTTCATCTCCGACATCAGGAATCTGCCCCAAACAAAGAGACGCGAACGAAGAAAGAGAATAGCGGAGTGAAAATACAGAAAACGTAGTGGAAGGAAGTAGATAGTAACGGCAGGCGCAAAAAGATGTGGCGGAAGATCAACAATTTTTTTTATTTGCTACAACTTGTCTAAGCGAATTAATCAGACTATGAGTACGATACGAAGCGTGAAATCGATTACACTCGCACAATCGATACTCTTTTTCCGTTCTTTCATAGAATGCAGCCCACCTTGTTGGGCTGTTACGACCAGCGGCTTCAGCGATTAATCAAACAAGGCTATCCAGGCCTCTGGTTCACACTGCACACACAACTTTATCGTTTCAACGTTGCATAAACCATAGTTAACAACAAAGGATCGAGTCGGATGAGTAACGATCGCGATGGCTCTCGCGCGTCTTTCGCGATCCAGGCTGTTTTTAACGTTTTCTTGCGCGGGAATTAAGTAGAAAATCATCAAGCTACGACTTGAATTTTGAAACAGTGTCTAAACGATTAAATTATATCCTTCAAGTTCCTTTTCGTAAGCGAAGCGTGAACTCGGTAGAATTTAGTAATCGATGTCTGATTGTACTTCCACCTGTTCTTACGCTTCTCGTTAGTCTTTGTTATAACGTTATTATTAGACTGCGGATTTTTATACAAGTTCGTATTTCCGAGGATATTCTTGGAAAATTAGATCCTCGGTAGGAAATTCGGCGTTGTGCAATTCTCTGCGCTTCCAAATTTCGCGCTCTGGATAAATGATATCTATGGTATTAGTCTTATTTAATTGAAAACGTTCCAGTAAAATTACAAAATAAAATAGACGTTTCAGTACAACTTAATTTTATATTACAACAGCTACGCACACTCCGCGTTCGACGAGTATACTCGTCATATTCATTGCTTTTTGCCACACACTTCTCATTTTAGATAAAGAGATCGGCACAGCTAACTGGTGAAATAGTATAATAATCAAAAGCAATCAGATTTCGAGAACAATTCTAAGCCAGAGAAGCTTTTTCTCTCTTCTAGAAAATTTGATGTTTGTCCCTGGTACAGTATCTCATTTACGAGAAGTTTCCGTGTATGTTACAACCCGATAGATCGTCTAAGACGCGAGTTAGAAATGAGATGCGTCGACGCAACTTTAGTTTGCTCCGTAATTAACCAGTTAGCTGTGGCGACTTCTTAGAAAAGCGTGTACCTAAAATGTGTCGCATTGTTCACACGATATACAGTTTTTTCATAATAATTAAAATCTTTTTATTTGTTCGTTTTATTTCGTCTTGGCCTGCCAATATTGAAAACATCTTAAGATTTACGAATATACTTTAGTTCTCACTAAAATCGCAACTTAAACAGCAAATTGTAGCTCCTTTCTACACACGACGAGTATACTCGTCATAACAGAAAATATTGCCATTTCTTCGTGACGAGTATACTCGTCATAACAGAAAATATTGCCATTCCTTCGTGACGAATATACTCGTCATAACAGAACATATTGCCATTTCTTAGTGACGAGTATACTTGTCAAAAACAGTTAACTGATTAATGAGTCGAGATACACGGCATCTACTGGCCCTAACATCCGACAAACCTAAATCGATCGAACAAAATTCCATAAACGTTGCATGCGCGCGTCCAGTTTGCATAATCGGATTATGCCACTTGTGTAATAGCGACCAACCCGGACATCCGGCTAACGCATGCTCCGAGAGCCGTGAACAACCAAGAAAGTGGGATTTTGAGGAAAACGTCGATGAATTTTAGTCTGCTCCAGTGCTTTCGATGCAATTTTGCACCGGGAAACACGGAAACTCGCTGCGCTTCGGGGCCAAGCCGATTTTCGCCTTGTTTATCCGCGTGATAGCGATCTATATGTATAGCGACCCGAGCACGCGACGCAAACCGTACACGCGGCACTTCCTTCATATCGGAATTATGTAACACGTGTCTGCATGGCATTTCATAGGGAATAGAGACATAAATACGACGATGATGACACTTTCCTGAGTGCTTGTTCGTTGCGACCATAATCCTCGTTGGAAAAGACACTTGGGTCTCTGAAATTTATTATACCGGGTGTTTCGTTCTGACGTATGAATTCCTCGTCTTTCATACGACGAATTAAAGTTGAATTATCTGACAAAGTAATAGTATCTCGACGTAAGTAAGTTAATCCCTTTTATAGGAAATATCGAGATGGACCGACGTGTTTAAAAATATATGAGTACATTTTCAAAGGAATAAAGTTGACCTTGAAATCTTGCGCCACTATTGCAAAAAAAAAAAAGAAGATAATTTGCACCTACGATGTCCTGCATGACGTCGGAAGAAACAGCTTTCATTTTCCCTGTTTTTCAACGACAAAACGTTTCTTTTTCTAATTTTGATCCTTAATAACGATTAATTATACTTTAATTATACTTAATTGTACTCTAATACTACTCGCGAGGTATTGTACCGTTTCCAGTTAAAATAAATAGTCTGTGTGTGCTGGAGTGATTAATTGAGAAAAGAAATTAGGAAGATTGGAGAAAATATGTGGCAGTCAGTGAATAGGAAATTCTGGGACAATATCATTGTAAATCGTCGAGGCAATTAATTATGAGTAATTGTGTAAAACGATTAATTATGATCAACTAAGCATTGAATTAATTACGAAAAGAAATTAGAGGATACGACAGACAAAGGAACAATCTCCGATGTTCTGTTACGATAAACAACGAACGATCTTACGCTTTGCGAATTAATTCCGATTTTGTATATCTCGCAGCTATAAACGTCTGTTTGAACGCCGTATAAAAGACACTGTAGCTTGTACGAGTTTTACAAGCTTTACAAACGTGTGCACACGCCAACTTCGCACACTGCTGCACGCTCCATGTTTACGTACACGCTATACATTATATTTGCTCTAAACTGAGTGTCTGGTGAACGTGAAAGAGGAACGGTAGAGAAAGACCAGTGGCAACGATCAACCTGGTAGGCCGCCTTTAAACACTTGCACAGGAAAATTGTGTCTAATTAGATTCAATTAACATCTATCCTTTCACAATGGACGATTATCTCTCTTATTGTACAAGCTTCGTTCAACCGCTTTATCGGTTATTTGTCTCGATCCTTCGAGCCTGTAAGACTCGTGTAAACATGATTTATCGTGAGCGTAGAAACGCGACAAAGACAGACAATGGGCCGTAAGATCAGTAGAAAATTACCTTTGGAATAATCTGTCGCTAATAGAGGCAAAGAAGCACAATTGTCTGTTTTAACGAGCGTAGAATTCACGCACACGTCCTTGTCCTCATTTTTCTACGATTGACCCATGGATTTTGCAACGCTTTACCGGATAACGTATAAAAAAAGGGCACGCGACTGCATAATTTTGCAGCCTGTGATCGGTGCACACGTATCCAGCCTGTTCTCGAGGTCGATCTATGCTTCATGATCCGATTTGATCGCCAGTCGTATATCTTTCCTTATCGATACGATGTGGGTCAAAGGTGCGATTTACCTTTAGGGTTACGTCTCATTCGCATTAGTTCCGAGTCACAGGATTTAGCTGATCGACAGCTGCAACTGGACTGCGCCTGTGAATTTCATTTGGCGTTGTATCACGTCTGGAAAACGAACCGTTTAACTCCAGCGTTTCTGTAAAACTGCGATTAAAACGAATGCCGGAACTCAGTTAAACTCCGTATAGAATCTGAATGAAGTTCTGTTATAGGTTTAAATTGACTGATAATTAGGGTTGGATATTGTCTGAGGGGAATATTTGGTGTAATTTAGGCTTACAGCTAGAGTCTGTACGTGTGTGAGTAATGTGACTTAGTATCAATTGCCTTACTTAGAATTAGGGTCTGACCTAAAGTTGATACTAGGTCTTAGATGAACTTACAATTAAGAATTTCTCTTATGATAATTTATCCAATAACCGACAGTTGGAATAATTTTCTATCTGAAGGGAAAGAGATCTCGTTTCTCTGAATTGCCTCTTCGTTCTTAAAAGTCAACTTTTCTTTTACTTTTCTAATTAGTAAAAAGCGAATCGATCGATGAAACATCTATTGGCGACATTTTCGAGGCAAAGTGGAATAACCGTGGTGGTCGTTAGTGGACTAATGTCATTCGCTCGAGAACACTTCGTTTCGCGATCGCAATCGGCTATAGATCGTAGTTCCATGCTGCTTTGACGTCACGGCGAATCGAGCAACGTGACTGTCGTTGATAATCGAGCAGGGAAACGCTTGTCCGCTAACAGTTTCGCCTGATTAATGGCTCTTCTTCCCTGCTCATCCATCAAACGTATGTTCACAGGTGAATTGTTGCCTGTAACTAAAATTTCAAGGCCTGGCGGACTGATTATTATCAGTTTTGTGGACGATAAGACGTTGGTCACGTATTGCAATAATTACACCTTAATCGTCAAATGCTTCCAATTAACAAAGTAGAGTAATAGCAACGACCTGCTTAAACGTTGTAATTAAGAGATATTTCATTTAGGTTCTTTAAACAAAATTGGAAAAATATATTTCCATACCACCATGTTCATTATCCATCCATCCAAAATTATTGCTGCAAGATTTCTTGGTTTCTCTATCAACCGGTTGGCTAGGTTCGACGTGTATACTCGTCATTGTTTGATTTTAAACCTGTAAGGAATTTTTCAAACTAAATTCCACTTGACATTTTTTCACGATTAGTTTTATGTACATTTTCCTGAGAAGTGTTGAAAAAATGACAGTGTTTCGCGTTCGTGTCTATCGTCACGTTCTACAGATAGTGATTGAGTGTGTGAAGAATGTAAATGGCATAATGAGAACCGTGCGTGTAATTCTTGATAGTTTGGAATACTTTCCTTGTCTCGTGTTACCGTAATAATCGCTATCTTCCTACCAGAAATTTCATTGTACAGGACGATCCATTCGTGTAACTACATAGTTGTTCTATGCTCGAGTGTCTCTCTAATTGAAGAAGCACGCGTTTCTTCAATTTCCTGTACACGTTGGATAACGTTTTTACGCTTGTGAATGACAAATTTATAATCTTTGTAAAGGCAACCAGAGAAATAGAAAAACAGAACTCGTATCATGCATATTCTGTTCATTCTTGCACCTTGAAATGTTCCATAAATACATAAACAAACATTCACAGTCATTATGATTCCGATTGAAGCTGGAAACCAATTTGAATATATATAGACGACACAATATTTACTACAAGTTTTTACGTTTGTCAATTACGGAAATAATGAAGCACACAGAATTTATTTAACATTAGAGCTACCGATAGTTAGCACGAAGTTATTTCTACCAAAACCAATGAAAATGACTGGTCTTTAAAAAAATACCTAATAATACAATATTTTTATATTTATTAATTTATTACTTTCTCACAGAAGGAATAACATGTTGTGTAGTACATTTTTGCTGCTATTATTAATCCATTTGGGATCCCTGAACGAGGGTTGACACATTTATAAAATTGTAGATCCAGTCATTTTGACTGCCGTGGTATTTCTAGCGTTGGCATCTAGCGGTCCAGCGATCGATCCGGAATTTTCCTGATAACTGATATCGTCATATCGAATGATACGCGGTAAAAATTTGAAAAACGTGTGGCAAGTTGTAGAAAACGAGGAAACTGGCTAATTGGGCTTCGATAAACAGATTGCAGCACCCTTTTACGCTTTGACAAATACCAGTCATTTTGACTGCTGTTGATATAAGTAGTCTTGATACAAAATTATTTTGAGTTTGAATATATAAAAAGGAAAATAAAATTCATTATATTATTCTTTTAGTTATCGTTGCGAATTGTCATTACATCATTGTTGGAAAAAATATAACATGAAGTAGAAGTTTTAAAATAAAATTGTAGTATGATGGATGAGGGGCCTGGGGGGTGTTATGCGGATTATAAACAAGCGGTTGCTGAGCATGTATGTAGTGAGGCTAAGACAAAAGACAAGGGGTTGCTAGGGGACAATAAACGAATTAACAGCCGTACGAGTGGAGATGTCAGAGAGTACGAATTGCGTTGATGGGAGTCGTCGATTAATTACTTAGTTGTGTTAATTATTATACGTTTGCTATGATTAGTTGATGTTTAACATTTTCTGTTCACTTAACACCTGTTCAATTTACTTATCATGAATAAACTAATTACTGTTGTTAAGATACTACAAAATTGTAAAACCAGTCAATTTGACTGGTGTGGTAGTTATAGTGTTAAATATTCAAATTACCCATTCAAGTATACATTATATGTTAAATAAACTTCGGTATTCGGTGGAAGCGTACTTGATACTATAATAATATAATAATATAATAATAAAAAAGGTTCTGTTAAAATGTTCTGTAAATAATGACTACAAGATAGTTAGCTACTTGTTCTCTGTATTAATTTTTTTTATTAATAATATGCTCGCAGCAGATACCTTGCGACATCCATATACATTTTCAGATTAGTTTCAAATTCTATCGCCATAATTATGTCACTCGTGTCTCCTCGCAATATTAATGAAATTTCAAAACGTTTTACATAATGTTTTATATAACACACTACATATATATGTATATGAAAGTTTTTCTTCGGGAAGTTTGAAATACTTTGCTAAGCGCTGTAGATGAATACAGGGAAACCGTTTTATCAGACAAAGTGCGCGATTAGAAACGATAATAATCGCTGGCTGCGAAGTAGGTAAGTTGGATCAAGCGGTTTCTCATGTTTAATTAAAACGAAAGCCACAATCTCAGCCACTTCTCTGCACTTTGTCTGATCTGTATGCGTCTACGATTGTAATATCGTTCTCGGAGCAACATCTCTGGAAAATTGTAATTGTTTCTTTCGATCGAGATAGTTTTGTGTACGTTTTCGATCATCGATTGGAACGTTCAGGAACCTGAAAGCAGGGGAAAAACGTTGTTTGCGATGTTCAGTACAGATGCAGATAGTGTAACAGGATCGTTAGAGGCAATTAAAATTTCCGATTTTCACTTCTAACGAAGAAAGTGCCGAACGAATTACGCGCGTTAGTTTCTAAAATGTGCTGCGATCGAATTATTATATCGCGTTACCTATCGATCTTATTGAGTCGAGCTGTGATTTCGAGTAGATTTTGCAGTTTTTTGGACTGCCAAAGCTACCCCGGACTTTTAGAGATTCGTAGAATTGTTTCCAACTATTTGGTGAAATTTTCTGAATCTACCGAAGGTCTTCGGAAGTCTTCAGAAACTTTCAGACGTCTTCGGAAATTTTCAGAATCCAGAGATTCCAGAAGTCTTTGGAGACTTCCAAAAGCTTCTCAAGAGCTTTTAGAAATTCTCCAAGACTTTTAGAATCTTTCAGAAACCTTTAGAATTTTCCTTACACTTTTATAGAACGTCAGAGACGTTTCAGAATGTGTCAAAGACTTTCAGAATCTTTCAGAGATCATAGAATTTTTCAGGGGCTCTTAGGATCTTCAAGGAACTCGCAAACACTTTTACCGACTTTCTGTAATCTTCTAAAGCCTTTTGGAACACATCCTGACATTTCCTTCCTCCTCTAAAAACTCGCAGAGTCCCCAAGAGACTGTGGAGCACTTTTAAAGTGAATATACGTGGTTTTTAATTTCACTGATATTCTCATTTATCGGTCGATGAACTTTTAAATTCTTCAGGAATATCTCGTCACTCAGCTGGTTTGCATCGAAAAGAAAATTGAAATTCGTAACGGATGCAACATCGTTTCCCGATACTTGCTCTACAAGAACTTTCCATCCTTTTCAGACCGGTCTCTCCCCCCTACACTGAGCATCAGTTGCAACATCGCGAGAAATCGATGTCTTTGAATCATTTTCGTTTCTAGGAATTGTAAATGCGACCCACAGCGGACCCTAGACTGAAGTAGGATTTCTCTTTCGGCACGTGATATATGTTATCGTTAGATGGTTCAAGTGAAAACTTGATCTGAAATCAGGTAGATCTTCTTTTTCGATCGCGTGAAATATTTCAGAGTTCTGGAAGTATCGTTTGTAACTTTTAACACGTTCGCTGCGCATCCAACTTTTATTTTCTACTTGTGCTGTGCGTTAACAAAACAATATTGTGCAGTATCTGCGTTTGTATTGCGAAATATGCATTATTATGAAATACTTTCTCATAATCTCGGGATTTTTATCTTACGTGTCAGATTGAAGACGTTAGCATGGATAATCTCGAGCGTACGTGTACGTGTCAATTGGTATGATTGTGCCATTATAACTGGTATCATCGAGATCATAACAATCTGCAGTTGGATTACTTAATTTTCGAATTTTGAACGTAATTTAATTTTATAGCCAATCTTTATCACGGGGAATATATTTATTTTATTTAATTAATTTCATTTAGTTTGCTTATTTTATTTATTTTGTTTAATTCTTGTCTCTCGACTTTGAATTTCGTCTGTCAATTGTATCAATGTTACAACAGCACATAATTTCTAGTTAATACAACAACACTGTTTACCACGGAGAATATAAAATACAAAGTGAAATGAAATACTCTAAATTTTAATAATCAAACATAAATTATTACGACCATCTGTAAACCAATAATACTATTTAATGACTAATCTCTACTTTTATTTACAAAATACGTTGCAACGAATTTCTCTTCTCGTTACTTAAAAAGTAGAAATATAAAAGCAGGGTACGAAGCGGAGAGATATTGAAAAAGAAAAGCAGCGTTGTTAAGACCAGCAAAAGCAATTGTTTCGTTTAACAGTTGCAGTTGAAACTCCTGCGAATAGGAGACACAGTTTTTTACACAGTTTCGTTTCAAGCGACCAAAGCAACGATAATTATTCCGTTACGCAAAGCTGGTGCCCCGTGAAACTGCGATCTGTCGTTTCCTTATCGGTTTCTTGCAGAATTCATTCAAACGAACTTTCTCCGGCCACGAAGCAATGCAATTTCGATTCGATAAGCCAATCATTGACGCTGATAGTCGTACATCTTCTACCTAATCATCTCTTTATTGTGTTATTGTTGGAATAATAAAGAAATGGAGAGAGAGAGAGAGAGAGAGGAGCAACAAGTGCGAAAGCCAAGCTTCTTCTTACCGTAATTAGTTGGAAACCAGCGCGGAGCGTCCGTGAAGCGTTACTTTGCATTCCTGGCTTGCGATGAGCACGGGATCACGTGTGTGGCAGATTTCCAAACGATCCGCGCGTGTACATGCTGTCCGAAAGTCACTGAAGGTCTTTGAAAGCTGCCTACATATCTGTGAAGGCTTTTGAACATTTCCAAGAGCATCTGAAATTTGTTCAAAAGCTTTTTCTGAAATTCCCTCTGAAGGTACCTACGAAGATACCTAGAAAGTCACCGAGGAAGATCCCTAGGTTTCTGAAAGTCACCAGGAGATTAATTAATTACTGGATACCACTGAATGTCTTTAGAAAAGTATTTCACACCATTTTGGGGACTTGCGAAGACTCAAGAGAAATTATAAAAGTTTCATATAATTCTGACTATGTTGGAAGAAGTTTGCAAGCTTCTGAATGCATGTCGACGTATTTAAAAAAATTTGGACAATTTGGACAGATCGTCAAACTTTCGAAGGCCTCTGAAATCCTGTGAAGGATCCTGAAAGCTACCGAGGCATCTGGAAATCGTTGGAGAAATTCTGAAAATCTCTGAAGGAGTTCGAAAGCTCTCAAGGACTCTGAAAATTTTTGAAGAAGTTCTGGTAACCTCTGAAGGACTGTGAAAGCATCCAAAAGTATTTAAAAGCTTATAATGGCCTTTGAAAGCCCCTTTGAAAAATTTCTACTAGCCTTCGAATGTCTTTAAAACATTCTGAAGGCCTCCAAAATATTCTGAAAGCTTCCAAAAAATTCTGAAGGCCTCCAAAATATTCTGAAAGCTTCCAAAAAGTTCTGAAGGCCTCTAAAATATTCTGAAGTCCTCGAAAAAATTCCGAAGGCTTCCGAAAGATACCGAAGCTTGCGAACACTTGTTAGGAGTGATAAACAACTTTCAAATAACGTGCAAGGCGAATGAACGACATTAACATCCAGGTGGAATGAAAACTTGACCACTTAAGGCTTAAGGTCAGCGATCGAGTTGACAATATTGCTCATAGTCGTTTTGAAAGAGCCGGGCTACGCGAACACGCGTATGCGCTCTTTCGTCATTGGTCGATCGACGAAATCGCGACTACGGACGATTGGGTAATGCTCATCGCACTTACTTTCGTTTCACGTAACGTGCGTCCGTGCGTATACAGTATACGCGCACGAAATTGACCTGAAATCACGTTTTAATGCTTTCGCGGTCAATTAACAAGCGAGTTTACGTCCATCTTCGTAGAAGGACCGGTATAGCGTGATGTAAACGTCAGCTTGTGAAACTTGTCCTTATGAGGTTTGTTCTCCGCTCTCGCCATTACTTGTCAATGATCCTACAATCGATGGAAAATTGACGTCGATGCGCTACTAATATATGAAATATAACTCGCTTTTACTTGTATGTATTTATCATGGCGGAAAGCACGACATACATTATTCTCAGAACTCCATTCTCTATTATCCACTTGAAAGTTAATATTGTACTTACGCGATTAATTGACAAGTTATTCATAGCGGTGCTGGTGGCTGCTCATGAAACTCCAGGAGCCTAATTGCACTTGTCATCCAAGTTACTCGTTGCAGTAACTGAGGATAAATGCTTCGACAGATATTGAGAATCAGCCTCTGTTATCATGCAGCGACCAATCGGTTGTACATACATTAAGAATCATTGAAAGGTAGCTGCATTCTTAATCAAACGGTTAAGTAATTGCAACTTTTACTTACGTTAGTCCGCCGACGTTGGACTGCGAATAATTTCTGAAACCTATGGAAACTGGCTTCATAAGTGTTGAAACTTGCAACAGACGCCTAGCAAATTACGCACGTAGCACCCAGTATGGATACGAATATGGATAGTTGAGATTTAAGAAGCAACGAGGGAATGCGGACGACGAATGATGGAAGATGGTTTACGGCAGGTCAAGGGACAGGGTACCAACGATATGACGACGTTGAGACATGGATTTCGCAAGGGAACGCGGCAAAAATCCTGCTTTCCACCGGTTGTTTTTTCGCAATGCTCGCCGACATTCGTGTACTCCTACTACTTTTCTCTCTCGTGGTTTTTCTCTTGTTTTCCTCCAGTGTACACTACCGCTCATAAGTATCGTTTTCGAATTGCAGTAACAGTTTGTGAATTTGACTCTAGACTGTACAAATGAACGATGAACTGATCAAGGCAACGCTTCTCACGCTTTCATGGTATCATCAGGATGTACACTAGCCGTGCATAAATATTTGTATTTACTTAGTGCACTCTAATCGAAACACTGATATTTTTATCACGTAGTTTCTTTCTATAGAAACAACGCTTATTACTTTCTTATGGATTCGATAGGATTGCACCAAGTATTCAGATACTCAAGCGCGATAGTGTATACCAAGATGTATTCTAACAAGATATACACTACCACTCATAAGTATCTGGATACTTGCTGCAATCCTATCGAAGCATTGATACTTTTGTTGTATACCCAACATTATATTATAGAAAAATCTTTCTCATCGTCATTTCTATCAGGATATACAGTGCCGTGCATAAGTATTCGTACACTCAGTGTACTCCAATCGAAACGTTGATATTTTATTATCTTTTTAACATTACGATAGAAGAATGTTTCTCTACAATTACTTCTTCGCTTCTTGCAACAGAAGCAACGCTTATTATCTTTTTATGGATTCTCCTGGTTGTACGATACCGTGCATGAATGTTTGTACACTTGGTGCAATTCAATCGAGACATTTACATTTTCTATCGCTTTCAACATTACGATAGAAGAATATTTCTCTATCGTTCGTTCTTTTCTTCTTGCCATAGAAACAATGTTTATTGCTTTTCTGTGTGTTCACTATTGTGTAGGTATTGTATTGTGTATTGTTGCATAGTGTGATATACACGATAGTGTTTAAGTATTTGCAATTCAATGGAAGCATTGATATTTTGTACTGTATTTTCAACGTTCCTATAGAAGACTGTTCATTATCAATTCCTTAAATTCTTGTCATAGCCTAGATGAAATGTTTTTCTGAAACACGGAATATATTTGCATCACTTAAGTTATATATGTGTTTTCGATGAATAGCTAACACCTGATCAAATTTATAGGAAGTTTTAAAATGTGATTCGTGACACATATTTCAATCATTCTAAGATCTGAACTCCGACCGATATACTTAAAGTCACTTGACTTGGTTATGCCCGTGATATTATTGCTTTTTATTTATATTAATATCGATCATTATTTTCAACAATATATAAAACTGTTTATGGTTCCCTGAGATAAGGTCAGAGGCGAAACTTAGGTCAAAGATCTTTAGCTAAAGTGTATTTTATATATTTTTGGAAATTTGGAAGCGCGATACGTACGTTTGCTAATTAATATCGCTGGTTGTAGTATGTAACATGAAGACTTTGTCTGTCTATTTAGAATACTCGTCTTAATCTGTCTTATAATTGAAAAAATAAAGAATCTGAAGAGAAACAGGTAGTCAAGTAATAAAATAGTTCTATGCGGTATGACAATTACGAAGGTCAATTTTATTGTTACATTTTGACTTTTGCAAATCGATTTAACCCGGTTATAGTATATTGTTATACGTAATTATGACCATTAGGAAGGACTAAATTGTTCTCGATAATTAGTGTCTTGGGAAAAATAAGCGAATTGTCCGAATGCTTTTGAACGATAGTGTACACCGTCCACGCGTCGTTTACTCATTTTTCCATCATTTTTCCATCATTTTTTGTTCCCCTCGCGTGAAAATGGAGCCGCGTACTCGTCGAATCCAGCCATGAAAACCGAGAGGCATCGTGCTAAGCGGCTCTTCTAGCGGGCAACCACCGTGTCGACGTGAAAGCATACCGTGGCCGACCATTTTCCATTTTATTATTTATAAGCGTTACTTTCGTTCTCGGCCACGTGCAACTTTGATTCGCCTGATTCTATCTCGTCATCTGTAAACTGATAACGCGTAGTAAGTTTTTCCTAGATTGCGCACGTTTGCGAAAATTTAGATTTTTGTTAACACGGCTAATAAAATAGAAATTAAATACAAATGAAAATTAAGCTTAGAAGGAGCAATTTGAGGTGGTCGCTGAAATGTCTCAGGTTCGATACAGTTTCGTTTCATTAGATTGCGGGTTTTTATGCAAACGTGTATTTTTATAAAGCTAGTTAAACAAATCGAATCCAAATAGAAAATTTCATTCATTGAATATTATAATAGGTACTATACTTCCGATATTTTGCATAGGTATCATAATTTGGATATTTTATATAGCTACTATACTTTGAATATTTTGCATAGGTATTATACATTGGATATTTTGTATAGGTACTGTAGGCTGTATATTTTGCATAGGTACTATACTTTAGATATTTTGCATAGCTACTATACTTTGGATATTTTGTATAGATACTATATTTTGGATAATTTGTATAGGTACTATAGTTTGGATATTTTGTATAGGATTATACTTTGGATATTTTGCATAGGTACTATCCTTTGGATATTTTGCATATGTACTATACTTTGGAAATTTTTGTTGATACTATAATTTGGATATTTTGCATAGCTACTATACTTTGGATATTTTGTATAGATACTATACTTTGGATAATTTGTATAGGTACTCTAGTTTGGATATTTTGTATAGGACTATACTTTGGATATTTTGCATAGGTACTATCCTTTGGATATTTTGCATAGGACTATACTTTGGATATTTTTTGTTGATACTATAATTTGGATATTTTGCATAGCTACTATAATTTGGGTATTTTGCATAGGTACTATACTTTGGATAATTTGTATAGGTACTGTAGTTTGGATATTTTGTATAAGACTGTACTTCGGATATTTTGCATAGGTACTATCCTTTGGATATTTTGCATAGGACTATACTTTGGATATTTTGTATTGGTACTATAGTTTGGATATTTTGTATAGATACCATGCTTTGGATATTTTGTGTATGTAGTATATTTGGGATATTTTGTATAGATACTATACTTTGGATATTTTCTATATTCTTGCATATTATGTACATTCCGTGCATTCTTGCACTCTCCATAAATAGGTATGTAAAAATCTGTTGTACAGTTATGTTACGTATCTTCCGTCTTGAAGTTTTTGTACTTTCGCCTGTTGCATAATTACTCCAATATTACTAATGAAAGTTTACGAGCCCTAAGTTAGATGCTACTACAGTATTAATAAATACGCTTATACAATGGTAATAAATTTGGTAAAACGCGAGGGGAATTCCCCAAATAGATAAAAAAGTTAACAAATTATTTAATTATTGTGTCTGAGAAGAAATTATGAAAGAGAAGTTACGTAACTTACGACTTGTAATTTATCACTCTAGGAATATTTTTTGATCACTTATTATACAAGAAGTCTTGGCGAGACATTCAGAATTATAGTTAATGGACATTATATTTTTATTTCTTGTCTTTTATTTTCACAATAGAATATTCAAACCGCTTGTTAATCGATCGAATCGATTAAATCAAGAACTCTGAGATCATCCAGACTGTAAAGAATGTGGAGAAAAAATATACCAGCTTCGAACATAACATCATTTTGCAATTTTTTGATGACCACTTCTTTTCTAAATTGAAATTGCTACTCCACTATTGCAATAAATCCAGCGATTCGAGAGTTTTTAATTTTGGAAAGAGAAATTGGCACAGATCGCTTGGCCATGTCGCAGTGACATGATTCCATCGTAATTTTCTTATTCCGCCTCTTGCGGTTGACGCGATGATGAGACATTGATCCTCAAACAGGCTAATCGTTGTCCCAGGCAATTCTCGTGTCCTTTTATAATTTAACAAATCGCGGATAAAGCCAACTCCCTGTCGATTTACGTGTTGGTTCGCCATTACACAATCTGTTCGCGCAGGTCAAGTTTCTCGGTTCAAAATTTAATCTGATTCACTTTAGAAACATCCAAGTAGTTCGTTTAATAAATTAAGTTAGGATTGTACGTAATTCGGTTAAATTGTGCATAGGATTCTGCACAGTTAGCAAGTTCAAACAGAACCATAATTAGATACGCTTAGATCGGTGTAGGTCAGAAATAAAATCACGCGGTAGTGGTATCTGTGTTATTCTCTGAATTTTAATGCTATTAAATCTTCGTCTGTGTATATCAGGCAAGTTCAAGGATGGCGCGGAGTTTATTTCTCGAATTTTAGCAAGATTTAGACGCTTGGAGCATACTTGGAGTAAATTTATTTAGTAAGTTTTAAATGCATCTCCCCTGGCGAGCAGCGAAATAACATTTTACGCAACATTATTTTTAAAAATCGTAGCTAAAGTAAGTTGTTGTTTTATTTCGTTACGAAAGATGTAGCAGAACGCTGGTGTTGTAAAATATCTTGACGTTTCCGAATTTCATAAATTTGGAGGATCTACATGGAGGAAGAAATGGTAAAGAATAGAAGTGGACAACAATATTGATCAAATTCTTGAAATTTCGATTACGATTTCGATATTGTGAATGTTTTTTTAATTAATTTAAAATTAAACCGATTAATAGAACAAATTGCGGATTAAACGATTAAACGTTAACGTTTAAACCTTTGTCCCTCGATCGTTTAATATATGAAATCTGTTCTCAATTATGTTTGTCTCAGACTTTAAATATTCGTCGAGATACTTCTAAACTCTGGATTCAAATACGTCGCGCACTATAATATTTCAGTCTAAAATTTCACTAAAGGGCAACGATGGTTACATAGGGACACGGCACGTTGTAAATTTCGAGCACAAGGCCTGTGAAGCGAAACCGACTTGACATTCCCATCACAACCTGGCGTGACTAGCGTCTCAGATGAAATAGCGTTACGAGGGATCATTGCCATTATCCTAGTCATTCTCCAAGCGACCATTCATTACCACGAAATTCCACTGACTCGCTTAGACTCGATAATGTCGGTCGCTTAGTCCTGGAAAAACCACGTTATTATCCTCATAGTTCTTCATGCGACTTAAGATTATATAAATGCATACAGACCGTAATTACTTCGACAGGAAGCTAACGAGTGTTTCACCGAAAGTGCCAAAAAAATTGGTGAAAGTATGCAAGACAATCGCATTTAGACACTGTAAGGCGATTTAACTCTTTCGAGATGCCTTTTTTCCCGGCAGTAATGTAATAATTTGTGCTTTGGTATATCGAAAGATTGAAAAGAAATTAGATTTGGTATATATTTCAAGCATATATACGTGGTTCCATCTTTTACAATGCGATCATTTATGCTAATTGTTAGTGGCGACAGAGAAAATTATATTGTATACAAACAGACACATGTTTCATACAAGTCTTTCGTTTTCAGCTGCTGAATCCGTTCCTTAAGTATTGCCTATTTATTATGAAACATCTTGTACGTACAAGGTTACGTTGATAAAAGTTAGGTTATGACACTATCGATTCTGAAGTATTGCCTACTTATGAAACATCTTGTACATAGAAGGTTAAGTTGATAAAAGTTAGGTTATGACACTATCGACCCTTATGTATTGCCTACTTATTATGAAACATCTTGTACATAGAAGGTTAAGTTGATAAAAGTTAGGTCATGACACTATCGACCCTTATGTATTGCCTACTTATTATGAAACATCTTGTACATAGAAGGTTAAGTTAATAAATGTTAGGTTATGACACTATCGGTTCTTAAGTATTGCCTACTTATGAAACATCTTGTACATACAAGTTTAAGTTGATAAATGTTAAGTTATGACACTATAGACCCTTATGCATTGCCTACTTAATATGAAACATCTTGTACAAGGTTAAGTTGATAAAAGTTAGGTCATGACACTATCGACCCTTATGTATTGCCTACTTATTATGAAACATCTTGTACATAGAAGGTTAAGTTAATAAATGTTAGGTTATGATACTATCGGTTCTTAAGTATTGCCTACTTATGAAACATCTTGTACATACAAGTTTAAGTTGATAAATGTTAAGTTACGACACTATAGACCCTTATGCATTGCCTACTTAATATGAAACATCTTGTACAAGGTTAAGTTGATAAAAGTTAGGTTATGATACTAGCGACGCGAAGTACGGTTTGAATGACAGCAATAAAGATAAGGTTATTAACTTAATTAATTTAATTTCGGAAGGGTTATGACACACAGTTTCTTGCTTCCTCGTTGTAAAAAATCATCTCCCTCGGAGGTTATCTACTTCAATTGCGTTACGGGCCACAGACTGCTTTGGCCAATTTGTCGCGTTGAAAGTTTGAGAATCCTTTGATACGCTCAACTATTTTATCGCTGTCGACATTGTGACTTAAACCAACGATTATTATTCAATATATTACCACACTGGTTGGTCAATCCACATTCTGGTCAATTGGGCAATCCGGTGCAAGTTTATCGGACTGTTTCACACGTGGGGAAAAGGCCAGAATGGAAAACATGTTATTAAACCTGTTAAAAACGTGGGATTTTTAATAGCGTGAACGTATGGTGGAAGGGATAGTTAAAAACCAAGGTCAATTGATTAAGGTTCTATGATTAAGCCTAGATCAGGTCAGTCCTACGAATTCCCTACGAAATTTACTTGGGAATGACTTTCTAACATTACCCAAGAATCTACAGACGAGAATTTTATTATGGGAACCTGACCTGAATTTTAATACGAGCTAATCTAAACCAAATTTGGACAAACTTCTTCAGCCTTCGTATAAGACTAACAAAGAAAAGTCACACAATTGTATTATTCGTAGCTTCTAATGGATTGTCCAATTGTCATTTTTTGATGCATCTATGAGAAATTTAAAGATACAAAAATGTGCACAGTTTGCGTACAATCTACACAACTATAAAACACAATACGTACGTACAAAGCTACAAAATATAAATACGTGTAAAATACCTAAAATAAAGTTCTCGTTATGACGCTCAATAGTAAAAAAAACACATCTAATTAAAAAAAAAAACACATTAATTCCAAGTACTAATTCTTTAATCGCGTAGATAAAAATATAAATTTGCATAAAAGACCGCGGTCTAGTTTTTCGTATTTCTTAACAGACGAATAAAAAGTGGCAGGATTAAAGAAGCATTACGGTAGTAATTTAAAAGATCATGTAACACTGGAGTGGTTGGATAGACCGGTAGCTCTAGATCAGGGTCTCCTCTTACATTCTCTGGATCAATGTCCTCGTCATTGTTTCTTCAGGAAGAAGCTCGTTCTTTCTGGATCATCAGCCCCCATACAAGCTACCGTAACCCTATACCGCGCATTCTTCCTTAACATCTCATCTGTCTCATCTGTCTAGTGCCTCCTCCTACCCTTTTTCGCTGGCTCTTGTGCACGTTGGTTTAGTCTCTTTTCCAGGATCTCATCTATATAACGTTTCGTACTCTAATTTTCAAAGAAGACATACTTCTACTTCAGATTGTATGTTGTTGCTTTCGGCGTCATCTATATCTTCTTTCGAAATCTCTAAAATACGCAATCCTATGATGCAACGGGTGTCACGTAACTGAAGATTGTACCAAAGTTACGAAGATGGTTTTAGAAGGGGCCACACCGAACCACAGGAGATTGGGAGAAACGTTATTTGAGAAAACTTGAAGTAGTTGCAACAAATAGCCTAGAGGCAAACCTAATCCTTCTGATCGATCAGGCGAGAACATTAAGCGTGAGTTTTCAAGAAAATTTGTCATCATCGTGGAGATTTGAGCGGAATAGTGAAAATGGGGAAGTGTCACTAGACCGCATAATTACGGAAACCGTGATTTGAATGGAAATAAGATGGCAGATTTCACGGATAAGATTGGAAAGCTAGGTGGACGCGGTTATCCGTAGAAACGGAAGGACATTGGCTCCGGACACGGTAGGATTCGAGCGTGAACGACTTTCTAAAACCACTTGCACTCGATTCCAGCTGGTTTTTCCATCGGTGATTCGATGACGTGGTTTAGAAGCGTGGTGTACGCAGATCTCACGATCTGGATGGCCATCTTTCTCCTCTCGTCACGGAGAAAGTAGTCAGTCGACCGGTCATTGGGTAACACAGCTCCTTATTCGATCAGCAACGATTGGATAACAGTCGCGTAACAATCGAGCCAACCTTTTGTTCCAACTGTCCAATGAAATCGTAACTTGGCCGACGTAATCGCGCTCTAATCAAGCTAATTAACAACGATTGCGCAACTTTCACACGGATAGAAATCAGTCGGTGAAGCTTTGCTATTATTTGGAAAGCAAGCTTCGTGGTGTTACGTAATTTCTTTCTCGCTGTGCGGTAGAAACAAAAAGAAAGTCGGAGAAATGAATTTTTCAAGTTTCCATTAAATTTGACTTGGATCAGGTTCGATCAGACTCGTAGTTTGTGAACTTAAGAAACTCGATAAACCGATCCTCGCGAATAAACAAATTTTCCAAGCTTCGGTCAACCAGTTAGCTGTTTCTGACGAGTATACTCGTCGTTAAGAAATCGCAATATTTTGTGTTACGACGAGCTCTGCGAGTAATAAAATAAAACAGTTATTTCGTTACAATTTAATTCTATATTATAATAGTCACGCATACTTTGTGTTCGACGAATATACTCGTCATCGTTTACTGTTTGCCACGCATTCCAGGTGTCCTCTTTTCAAAGAGGTGGCGACAATTGATTGGTTGAACGCGAGCTGAACTTTCTTCATTAGCTTTGAACTGAATTCTTACTTTGATAAAGAGATTTCTTGAGTAAATAAATTTCCCAAGTTCAGGTAAACTTTGAGTTTCACTTTGATTTAATATAATAACGTAAAAATGATAAGTTTGACGCCTCTGCTAAAGTTCGATAAGCGTGACTTAATACACTGTGGCTCCAGGGTTCGCATTGAAGGAGTTCCAGTTGATTCAGTCGATTTTAGCGTCTTTTAGAATTCGATTAAAACTTTTGATGAGATTTCTCAGGATATTTTTTCAATGGACTTTCCATTATTGCAAAAACTTTTATTGGAGGGTTTGTTCAGCTGACGGCGGAGGTCGACGCTCTGGCATGAGCCGTGTTTGTGTTTTTCGCTGGGCAGAATCTGACGTAAGGCGAGCTGCGAGTCAACGAGCTTCCCAGAAAACATTGACGGGCCGTTCCTTCGATCTTGAACCAGACTTACCGCAATCCCGTTCCGAATCCGAAGAATCGACAGCTGACGATCATTTCGCTATGCTAAACGCGTATTGTGCCGATCTAGGTCAAGTTTCGTGCGTCATTTTTGCGCCCTGTTTTTCAATGACGCTTTGGTCGAATTCGCTTAACCCACTATTCATTTAGAATTTTTAATATATCCCTTGTTTTGTCTTTTTCGGCTATGTCACAAAGAGGATGACGACGATGACGATAATGCGCAATGAATGTGAATTTCGTGCGGCGGTGGTGGTAGTTTGGTTGGACCAAAGAGAGAAGAACGGATGTGTGCGATTTTCATCGCTAAAATTGAACTCGAGTTTGAGACACGACTGGCTACTTAAGCAGAGACGGATGTCTGCGTTATTGCACCAAGTGTGCTTTTCCATTGCGTCACGAGCACAATAACAGTCTACGTAATTTTTTATTCGTCTTGTCAAACATTCTGTTTCTGTTTTTCAATCCGCTTAATCCTTCGCTCGACTGGTTTATTTTCTTAACACTAACCCTGCCAGATCCGCTCAAATGACCGGCTTCAAAATTTAACTTGGAATTGTACGCTCATCGTTATTTCTTTTGTACATTTAACTTTGTGAAAATTCTTGTATTTTCTGATTAATCAATTTCTCGGTTGTTGTTAGTATGAGAATTTACATAAAGTTGGACGAACAGAGGAAATAACGATGAACGTACAATTTTAAATTAAATTTTGTAACCGGTCACTCGACAGGCTCAGGACAGTAAAGTTGAGTTGGGATATGCGAAGGAGTAAATTGTAAATAATGCAGAGTAAAATAGGGGAAAAATGTAGAAAAATAAAAAGAGAAAAAGAAATGAATATTTTAATATGACACAGTTGAAAACGAGGATAATTTATAAGATCCTTTCGAAAGTAGCTTACAAGTTGACAAAGTTTTGTAAGACACCAAAGGTGGTGAAGCTGCTACTGAGACTAACAAAGTTTGAATATCTTCAGTATCTCGATATTGTGACGAGAGATCTTTCCAAAATTACAAAGAGCCGATCGTGAAAATCAAATAAAGTACAACAACTCATTGGATCTTAAATTTGCTCTGCCCGTGTGAATTAGAAAAGCTAATTATACCTTTGCCCTTTTAACCTTCCTTAATTAAAGAAATTAGTAAAAATTGGACGACGACTTTGTATCGATCTCAAACTGTCTTAAAGTACTCTTAATCACACCTTTCTCTGTATTCTTCGCGTTTCTTGCTGCTTCTTTCAGAAATCGCTTACGCGAGCGTAGATCATGTTCTCATGTAAAAAGCATCGATTACCACGAGTACCCGTTTCAATGGAGTTACATTCGCAACCTGTAATTTCGCCATGGCTGATCGGAGATCGTAATAGTACTCTGGCATTCGAAATATTCCTTTAAACGTTGCGTTACGCTCTTTTTTCCACTTATTTCTTCCTAATTTCTTGCCCCGAAATTGCGAAATAGTCTATCGTTAATATTCGTATTCGTTGGTTGCGCTGGAACAAACAATTCGCTCCACTTTCTATCGTTTTTCCCGGTTTTCTGACAGCACCGCTCTGCAGTTATGGCAATTATGTCATAAATTTCAAACAACGTTGATCGATCGCTATCTCCGTGCACGTCTTAGAACCAGTTCCTTCGGAACTACTGTTAACCGCTATGACAATCTTCAACTGTATGTACAACGCGCTCAACTATAATAGAATGGACAGGTTACGAACGTTATTTCTTTGCTGATGGTACTTCTGCCGTTTTATACGGTTTCCACAACACGAAGGTAGAATACTATATTTACAAAGTAAATTCCAGGCATCTTTATTGTTTCTCTGTATTGTGAATAGAATTATCCAATGGTCTCTGCTCTGGTTATATACCATATAGGTGGGACCGTTTTTAAGCAAGTCCACCTGAATATCTGTTCGTGTCGTGATGATGTAAAAAATTCTATAAGCAGTTTGAACGTCCTGCATCAAGGGACCAACGTCCTGTAAGAATATTTGTGTTCTACAAGCTTGTTTTTCCTGAAATTCTTCCATACCATTTCAATTACATATAAGGTTTTCCATTATCACAACTGAATAAAAGAGACGTTTAGGTGGCCTTACTTAAATGTATCACCCTGTATGTATATAGTTTATATTTATACACAGTGCAGGGTATATATAGTTGGATTATTGTAATAGATGATACGTTGTAACTTGTAACAGTTTCTAAATTAATTGGTTATTTAATTAAATTAATTCATAAATTGGTTAAAATTCATTGGTATCTCCTTGTAAGGGATAAGAAAAATGTATTGACTACTCCATATAAGACTATATGATGAAATTAAAAAAAAAAGATACAATGAGAAAAAATATATTTACATAGTACAGTGTATATAGACATAATATAAAATAAATAAATATGTATAATAATATAGAATATAATATGTAATATATAAATAAATATTTTTATATAAATATATGAAATAAATATAAAATAAAGTAGCTTTGTCAATGCTTCGCGTAGATGTGGAACAATCTGACATGCGTGGACGATTTCCTAAACCGGGCATTTCACAAACTGGGTCTGGTGGTCGGCCGTCATCCCGGTTACTTCGTGATAGTTCCGGTTCTCGTTGCCTGCATCTGCTTCACCGGATACCAGAGAATCCATTACGAGATAGATCCAGAGTATCTGTTTTCTCCGACAAATGGACCAAGCAAAATGGAGAGGGCGATCGTGGAGCAATACTTTAAGGTCAATTACAGCCACAAATTTAACCTGGGTCGCATTACCAGGCCAGGTGAGTCAGATTTTAAAAGGAAATACCGACGCCAGTCAATTTACGGCTACCTTTTTATAAAACACGTCGGCGAAGTTCAAGGAGAAAGTGCATCAACTTCTCTTTTTCCTTGTTTGTATTGTGTGTAATTTCATGCTGCGTGAATTAACCTGCTGTGCAGAGCATAGTTTGTTGTTGTATAGTCTGAGAACTTTCACGTTTCATCGAGCCATTGTTAATCAACTGCTGACTGGAACGATTCGCGCGGTTCCCTTACACATTTTACTTTTTAAATTCTTTCTTCGTCAGTCTCCCTCCCAGATCGCTGTTCATGCGAATTTTAATTACTCGCAAACGTATTCGTGTAATATTTGTCGGTCTAAATAGGACGATTCGGCCACGTGATCATCACGTCCAAGGATGGAAACGATAATCTGCTGAGAACAGCAGTGTTCGACGAACTCAGGCAGCTGGACAAGATGATCAGGAACACGAAAGCTACCTACGAAGGGGAGGAGTTCACTTATAGTCAGATTTGTGCCAAATGGTTGGACACTTGCTTCAACAACGACATTCTGGACCTACATCACGTCATAGAGTAAGTATATTGCTAGAATCGTGGCATTGTTAATTATTAATTTCACTAAGCAACAGATTTTTATGCGTTTGCTGTAGGACAAATATCTATGTTTCTATGTTTGCCTCATTCTAACATGCCAGAAAGATCTACAATGTTCTAAGAAAATGTTGAACGTAAAATTGAAACGGGAAATCATCTATACTAATAGCAATTGTTCATACATTGTATAAGCTTGAGATATTTTTTAAATTCAGGAAGATGCAATCGCATACTTTGTCATCTTACGTGAAAAACTATATTTAGAAGAATATTTTTAAGACTGATCCGTGTGTTTGAGGGTCTAAGAAGTCGGTAGCACTTTGCAGGGATGTGGAAAAGAGGGAGCTGAACCTGACGTTCCCTGTGACATTGAATCCCATCACTTGGGACATTCACCTGTTACCAGTCTATTTTGGAGGTAGCGTGATCAACGAGGACCTGATCATCGAGTCTGTACCCTCCATGCAGCTGGCCTACTTTCTCACAGCTGACAATGCTCGCCAGGATGCGATGTAAGTTCGTGTCCAAGCTTCTATGTTACATACGTACTCACTTGCTACTGTTAAATATATTACAAACATTTTAAAACTGTAGAAGAGAACGTAAGAAATTGACGAAATTGCGAGCATACGAAATACCCTAATGCTATGACTCACGCTGTATATCTAAAATCCTTCGCATCTTGAAAATAGCGGAGCAGCCTGGGAAGAAGCGTTTCTAGAGACGCTGAGGCAAGTGGAGGAGGACAACGTGTTCAAGCACATCGCTACCGCCAGGTTCGCTTCTAGGACCTTGGAACTGGAGCTGGAGGAGAACACCAAGACCATAGTACCTTATTTCTCGAGCACGTTTATCCTAATGGCCCTGTTCTCTGTGGTGACGTGCATGATGACCGATTGGGTACGCAGTAAGCCCTGGTTGGGACTTCTTGGAAACGTCTCTGCGGCAATGGCCACTGTGGCGGCGTTTGGTCTCTGCATATACCTGGGTGTCGACTTCATCGGGTTGAATCTGGCTGCACCGTTCCTCATGATCGGTGAGTGAACGCGAATGTGCCTCGCTCTAGAGCAAAGTAGCGATATAATATAAGATCATAAATTTGATAAAATATAGGAGACAGATATTTTAGATTTGAAGCTCTCGTGATGATCGATGGATGTCATGCTCTTGACTTCTACGAAGACGATTGTATTATGAGTGGCATTCTTGCGTTAACGCTTCGCGAACGTTACAGTTCGCTTCTTCAGGGTACACCTGAACATTGAATTTCCGGAGTGAAAGTGTGAGAGGAACGAAATATTAGGTGGTTCCATAAGTTACGCAGTTGCTTTATTTATATTTATTTACTATTTATTATATTCTATATTATATTAATTTATTTACATACGTAGCTCTCGTCTAACGACAGTTTGTTCTCGTATATTGGATAAACAGAAAAATGTATCAGTTGCGTGACGATTGATCGATGATAAAAAATTTCTCTACCATTTATTTGTTAAATTATATCAATTCAAATTTCCGATAACGTAATAACGTCGTCTATGTTATCCCTTTTAGACTCAACTGTTGAAAAATATTGCATTATTTACCGAATGTCCTGACAATTTAGTACACGAAGCGTTAAAGAAAGAAACGCGTAACTTTCCTCTGCCAAGATGGAGCAAGATCATAGAATGGTACTTGATTAGTATTCTTTGGATGTAAATACATCGACAGATGAATATATAGAATTCTGACAAAAGAGTAACGTTTCGCTCTTTATTGGCGTTCGGTGCACTTTCGTTTGCGATACAAGGTGTCTAATGTAGGTTAAATAGATTCTATGTCATAGCGGTTCGCATAATACTGAGAAAATTACGATAGCACCTAGAACGCCAAGGATTCAACTCGAGCCCTATAGAATTCTTAATCGGATCAAAAAAGACCCGACTCATGTTCGTTGTAATTTGAATTTGCCAGATTGTCGGAAGAACTGCAATTCTAACGTTATACGGAGTGAATGATTGATGAGCGACTGATTGTTGTGCGAATTCTCAGAATAATAAGTGCGAATGAAACCACAGCTCAATGTGACTCGCATACTCTTCGTGATAACTTAGTATCGATTCCGGGAATGGCAGACGAACTTTGAGCTTTTTGGATACCTTGGATGCTTTCGAGTATTTGTGATTCTTTTGGGTACTTTCGAATACTTCTGATGCTTTTGGATACTTTCAGATACTCCTGATGCTTTTGGATACTTTCAAATACTTGTGATCTCTTTGATCACTTATAATATATTTTTATACTTATAATAGTATGGATACTTTTGATACTCGCGAATACTTTGGACACTAGAGAATACTTTGGACACTAGCGGATACTTTGGACACTAGCGGATACTTTGAACACTAGCGAATACTTTGGACACTAGCGAATACTTTGGACACTAGCGAATACTTTGGACACTAGCGAATACTTTGGACACTAGCGAATACTTTGGACACTAGCGAATACTTTGGATATTTTTGAGTACTCTGGATACTTTCGAATGCTATATTTTCAATATTTTCGTATACTTTGGTTATTTTTGAATACTTGGATAGTTTACAAGAGCTATGCTTTGGATATTTTATATATTCTTTTCCATATTAAATAGATCCTAGGGACTTTGTATGTTTAAATTTCCAATAAGAATTGGCGTTCTGATAATTCGAAAAGAAAGAAGAAAGATTTCTCAATGATCCGGTCGGACGTGTGCAACGATCGTGGTTGCCTGGTGGCTGGTGCATACGAGCGTAACGACGGAAGGGAAAAGTCGCGACAGCGGCTTCCGCTTTTCACGCAAATCACCCGGTGCTCGCCGATTCCAGCTTGTTTCCCTGATCTGTGGCCAGTCGATCGAATCGAGGAGGGCTGTTAAACAGTGTTTTGCAACAATTTCGTCAATGATCATTGCGTTACGACTCGGTTGCTTTCCCTAGTATACACAATCTTTGATTAATTGTAATTACGCCTGTTGTTGTTGATCCTTTCGATTAACCCGACGTTCTTCTTCACCTGCCACATAAATATTTCTCATAGCAATTAGTATAATAATGGAAACACTTGTACAACGGCTAGTATTGTCTAATGGGCTGGTGAAAAACGAATGTAGCTTACATAACGAGTACATTTCTATCGACCTCTCAATTTTAACTTTACTTTCGCTCCGCTGTTAAAAAGGAATATTTTAATATAAAGCGAGTAAGAATGGAAGGAACTTACCAGGCACAGCTAAGAATGTAATTGCCGAAACAAACGATGTATTTGATTGGAATAGTACGATAAGCGATGGAAATTTACTATGTTCCACTACTCCTTAAATATATGTGTCGCGTTCAATCGGCCAGTAACTTACTGAAATGCAATGTTAAACGCACTGAGGTGAACGCGAAACGACAGAAACATGAATTTCCGACAGAAATGCATCGAACGAAAGATGGTTCGATGGAAAAGTTTGGATGGTAACGCGGGAAATGGTGTGGAAATCGGTCGTCCTTGCTTGAAATTGAATAAATGCGTTTATTAGCGGTTATAAATCGTCGTCCAAATGTAGACAGGCTGAATCATGAATAAGCCAGCCATTCTGATTCACTCGACGCATTAACTGCCGCCTTGTTATCACGCTAATGGCACTGTGGTCGTTTTTATACCGACCGAAGGGGTGTTTGCGCCGACAAATCGCTCCCACAATGACTCAGCTGTGTCACATTGTATTTTCTTTTCTTTTCTTTTCTTTTTTTTTCTCGTTCATATTAATTTACAACCAAGCAGCCTGACGCTACTTCCAATTAATCGAACTGATCGATCGAATTGTTTGCAGGTATCGGAATCGACGACACCTTCGTCATGTTGGCGGCCTGGAGACGAACCAGTATAATGAAACCGGTGCCTGAAAGAATGGCTGCGACTCTCAGCGAAGCTGCTGTCTCCATCACTATCACTTCGCTCACTGACATGATATCTTTTTTCATTGGCATTCTCTCGCCTTTCCCCTCGGTCCAGATTTTCTGTATTTATTCAGGTTGGTAGCACGCCATTTATCTAAACGTCAATAACTCCAAACTCCAAGGCTAAATGGATCATCTGTTACTTTGTTTGCTTCAGGATTCGCCGTGGTCTTCACCTTTGTCTTCCATCTGACCTTCTTCACGGGTTGCGTAGCCATTAGCGGTTACTGCGAGCAGAAGAATCTGCACAGCGTATTGTGCTGCAAGGTGCAGCCTCTCTCCAAATCCTGTAAGTCTCTGTCGCTCATATTTCTCTTTGTTCGAACGTTAATTTGCTCCAAATAATCTCTACGTTCCGCGACCTCTAGCACGACGATGGCCGAAAGAAAGCTTAACACGTTGACTGTCACGACACCCGTATTCGGGTGACAGCAAAGTTCCCGGTATGGCCGCGTCACCCGTATTCGGGTGGCGCTTATTTGACTACTTGCGAAGGATCGTCGTAGGTATTTGAGAAGATATTCCAGAGGAAATAATAAAACTATTGAATTGTTATAACAGTAATACGAAAATGGTTTATTAAACAAATTATATACTCGCGTTACTAAAATATCAGAAAACGCTTGGTACTGCGACACGCTGGCCTGACGGAGATTTCAGTGAAAACACGCGTGTCAGTCAACGTGTTAAAGGGTTAAAGGAGAAAGAAACCAGAGCCGCGTTTATACTTCTGGAAGCTCTAGGCGTGCAACGTGGTTCTTAAACGTGACCTAACAGGGAGCGAGATACTAGTTTCTTGCGCCTAACGCGGCCCTGGAAAAAACACTGTAATTTTGCAAAACTAAATTATAATATAATAGACGAGCGTTGGTAGAGACAAAATGTTTAACGCGAAGTTTACTTATATTCGAATATTAGTCTTAAACTTTCTTCTGCTCACAACCGTAAACTGTCCGATTCTGAGAAGAATGCCTAATCCGAAATTTCTAATTCCGAATAAAAAAAAAAAAAAGAAAAAAAGAAAGAAGCAAGCGAAACTAGTCGAACGAGATTCAGGACTAACATTCGAAGAAGCTGCGACGCTGTGAGAGCGAGAAATGGAGCTGTAAGTGGATACACATGCATTTTCTTGTTACGTAACCGCTGAAGAATCCGTTGTGGTCGGTAAAAGTAGGAGTTCGACGATCGTTCGCTATTCATTTCGGTTACTACATCCGATGTAACCATCCTGTTTACTTACACGTGCGCGGCGATGGTAACAGGGACCGTTAAATCGCCAAAGAAGACGTTACCCGGAATACTTTCACGGGCAGAGCCCCGTCGAACGTATCATTCGTTGGTTTTATTTGAACTTTCATTTATTTGCCGCTTGCCACGGAACTTTCTATGCTAAGCAGCGGCCGGCCGGACTCCGGGCTCTTGGGGCCATTACACCAACGCTGCTTTATTCTTATTTCCATTCTACGAAAGGTAGCCGCTCTAAAAATCCTCTTAGAACAGACCTTTCTTTAACTAAAATCTTCTCACAAATACCGTTTTATCGTGAAAAGTTGATACATGATCATTGCGAGAGAAAGGTCGTTGTAAATCGCCGGCGATTTCGATCGTGAAAGCCGGAAGATCCTGACCAACCGTCGTCGAGTCTCTAAAATTAGTTAGAAATTGTAGCTCGATGCACCCAACAAGTCCCTTGCTGTCCCTTACTCCGGTTACGAATCGACAAATCACTTTGGCGATAGCGTGTAGCTGTAATTGGCAAAATTGGAAACCGATCGTCTTGTGATCCGAATCGAGTTACTTCGTCTGTGTACTCCTTTGGTTCTTGTCAATTCGATGAGAAACCAACGAGACGCCAGATGTCCGGTGGTAGCCGCCGGTTACGCGAGAAATGCGTACCAGGTTACGTTAGAGCGTCGCTAATTCGTTAGATCACCGCTGCGTTATGTAACCTCGTCACTTTCTCCCGAGGCATTGTCAATAGTTATAGACAATACCATCTTGCATATTTTTGCACGATCTGCGTTTTGCATATTCCAGTTTTTCCCTATTCTTGCTGCTTTCGATGGTTTGTGAAAAGCGGCAAACAGTATTTGCTCATTTCCGCGATCACTCGTGCACCATCGGCTGGAAAACGCGGTGAAAGTGCCATTTCAAGGTGGTTACACGCACCATCGACGCAAATATAATTTACACGGCGAACGTTGCTTTTATCTTCACGCACGGCTTGGCCTCAAAGGTTTAAGGTCGTTGGAATTTATCATTAATAATTGGTATCGTGACTCGATCGAGAAGAATTGGTAATCAATCGGTAAGCAAGAAAGGTGGCGGACACGCGTGGTCAACGCATCTTGGAAATCGATTGTCCCGATGAGGAACGCGTGCTCGGCGTACTAATGCGAGTCTTCGTATATCATAATGTTCATTGTCGTTTTGGCGCGTGACATTGTACCGTCGTTTTCCTCTGGCTTTGTTCCCGCTAAACAATGACCCTGTACATTCTTTTTCTCACAATGTGTACGGGATTCGTAGTAGAAGACAATGCAACAGATTCTCGTGAAAAGAGCGATCGCGTGATACACCACAACCACCCCTTTCCACTTGAATCAGCGAGCTAACGACGAACGAATGTTATTTTGTTTTTCAGCAAACAGATCCTGGCTCTATAGAGCACTGTGCAGTGGAGGAGTAGATCCGGACGATCCATACAACCCCATCGATAACCCAGAACACGGCTGCATGAGCTGGTTCAGGGATTATCTGGCTACCGCGCTGAATTGCAGACCCGTCAAGGTCATCGTCATCCTGATATTCGCCTGTTACCTTGCTGGCGCACTCTACGGCCTGACGACTCTTCAGGAGGGCTTAGACCGTCGCAAGCTCTCCAAGAACGACTCCTACTCGATCACTTTCTACGACCGGCAGGACTACTACTTCCGGGAATTTCCGTATAGAATACAGGTAGATAGAAAGAATATAGGCGATCGTTATCCGAAAAGTAGCAGATTCTGGTGAAGATTCGCGGTTTTTTGTCATTTTTGAGGCACGCAGTATCGCACTATTTTGACACAGAGACATTGTCTTATTTATTTTCTACTATATCAACAAATAGGAATAACGAAAACATACAGGTCCAGCGTGAATCTCCTGAATATTGAGATATAATAGATTTGAATAATAAATTTAAATAATAATAAGATAGTAAAATATAATGTATCTTTAGTATTAGCTGTAGTATTTTACGTTGTAACAAGAAAAGGTTGAAAATCGTTGGTTTGGCTAGGTGCTTGTTTGGGATTCGTTTTTTAATCGAAGGGATTTTCGAGGGCAGAGATGGAGAAGGTGTTCTTAGCCAAGAGGTCCAGGAACTGCGGAAAACCTCCGAAGATTCATCAACCTGCGAATAACTCGCTACACGCAATTATGTCACGTGGGTAACTTTCTCTCGGCTTCACTGCGTCGAAGAAAAGTGACTGGCGTTGCGTCACACGGTGCTGTCGCGATTTTTCTGGTTCAATCCAGAGGACGTTCGCTGGAACGTCGAGAGTGCCGCATTCTCCGCTCCGGAACCCCGTAATTGCTAGTTTCTGGCGAACTAGGCGTGGCTGGAAGACACTTAATTGCCGTCCGGGCTATAGGAGGACTTTCAAGTTCATAGAAACCGCTCTTCATAATTTCATACCTCATTCCGCGCGTTCAATATCTTTAGATCGCGAGTAAATGGCGAGCAGAAGACGAAGAAAGTTTCCTGGTCTGAAATTAAATAATTCCGCCGATATTCGTTGACGAGTTTCATGAACCAGTTGCTGCTAGGCTTTACAAAGATTTTCGTCACTTTTGTTTCAGGTTGTAGTGAGCGGAAAGTACGACTACAGCAATCCGGTGATTCAAGCGCAAATGGAAAATCTGACCAGGTCCCTAGAAGCCAGCAAGTATATCAGCAGCGCTCCCATATACACGGAGAGCTGGCTCAGAAGCTTCCTCAGCTACGCCAACAACAGCGCCACCGACGTGGAAATCAAAGATGAGAAGACTTTCATCAAAGTGTTGAAAGACACTTGGCTGTCTCCCAAAAGTAGTTTCTCTCTGGACGTGAAGTTTGACCAGGCCGAAGAGCACATCATCGCCAGTAGATTTCTGATCCAGGCAGTGAACGTCAGCGGGACGAACCAAGAGAAAGACATGGTGAAGGAACTACGTCGGATTTGCGCCCAGTCTTCGTTAAACGCCAGCGTCTTCCACCCTTACTTTGTGTTCTTCGACCAGTTCGAGTTGGTCAAGCCCACCAGCATCCAGTGCATGGTCTTCGGCGCTCTCATAATGATGCTCATCAGCTTCATCTTCATCCCCAACGTCCTGTGCTGCCTCTGGGTAGCCTTCTGTATTATCTCGATCGAGTTAGGCGTGGCCGGGTACATGGCTCTGTGGGACGTGAACCTGGACAGCATATCCATGATCAATCTCATCATGTGCATAGGCTTCAGCGTCGACTTCACCGCTCACATCTGCTACGCCTACATGAGCTCAAAGCAAAAGACTGCGGAGGACAGAGTGAAGGAAAGCTTGTACAGTCTCGGTCTTCCTATAGTGCAAGGAGCCACTTCAACGATCCTCGGTCTCATAGCTTTAGTGCTTGCAGGTACCTACATCTTCATGGTGTTCTTCAAGATGGTGTTCCTGGTGATATTCATAGGAGCCATGCACGGTATGTTCCTGCTGCCCGTCCTGCTCTCTCTGTTCGGCCCGTCGTCCTACAAAGACAAGAATACTGACTCGGACAAGGCTCAACAGCGGAAGGTGTCGGAAAAGGATGTGAATTGCAAACTCCAGCAGCCTTACGTGATCCCACACCCGACTCTCACTTACTATCATTCTTCTGCACCCGCGAAAAGTCTGCAGGACAGTCCCGCCACCAGTCTAGCCGCCTTCGAAGACAGGGACCCTGGTCTGGGCACCAGCGAAGACAGCAACTCTACGGAAAGTGGCTCCTCCCAAAGTAGAAGAAGGGAAGGCCAGCTGGAACCAGAGAACCAAAGGCGGCACGACGTCTGGAGAAGGTCCATAGGCGTTCTTTATGGGACGTCTCAGTTTCAGACCTCTTCAGCGCCAGCTGCGCCTCCTCCGGATTATTCTGCCACGACTCCAGAGACTCAGAACGATCAGGAGCGACGAGCAGCCAGGACGGTGTCTTACTTGGGTCCCTATCCACCTCACAGGCCGGCCAATCAGCTGCACAGAGATCACAGGAGAAGTAGATCGTACCATAATCTGCATCACTCGTCGAGGTACCTGACTGACCCGCGTTATCCTTAAGAACGAAGAAGCAGAGAACGAGTGTAACTTGTGCACGGCTTGCAGAGGGAAATCCAATTTTTCTGTCGTGTGACGGTCGTCGAAAATACGGTTCACGTTGTTTGAGAATTTCTCTTGGAACCTGGCAATCAGGCTTGAAAGACTTGCTCCTGGCTGTAGATACAAATCGGTGGCTGGAAGAACAGCGAATATGGTTCCTTCCTCGGAGCAGTATATTTAACAAGAAGGAAAGAAAGAGAGAGAGAGAGAGAAAGAAAGAAAGAAAAAAAGAAAGAAATCTTCTCAGGAACGTCTCTGCAAGTCGTGTTCGTGTTAGAAAGGAGACTCGAGTGTAGACTCGTAAGTAAGTAAAGTAAGCAAAGAGACTCGTTTTTCAAGTGTGAGCTCTAGGATACTGTCAGAGGAACTGTATGGTAGAAAAATAGCACCTTCTAAGATCGAATTACGTCAGCCGGTATTTTTAAACATTCTCCAGTCTTTTTTTCTCGTGATTATTTTATTAGAAGAAACGAAAGATAGACTGACCGTGGTCGAGCTTTGAAAATCCGGGCTGACGTTGATCGAAGCAGCGAATTTGATACGTTTTTACCTTGAGCCGAATACACGATAACGATTTGCTTCTCCGATACTAGTTCGACCACAGTCTTTTATTTAGACTAGTAGCTTCTAGCTGTACCAGCAGGCAACGGTAGTTACCGTGCACGAGTCAGTGGAGGATCGTGGGAAACGACGAAAGTGGTCTTCCACGATCTGCAGTTAGGATGTAAGAACGAATCTGCTCAATGGAAATCAAAACCAAAACGCAACAGCAGGGAGAGTCAATTTTTCAAGCAAAAATATTCGAAGAACCGTCGATCGTGCCTTACCATGAAATGTGTTCTCGATAAAGAAGGAAGGAAAAGAAGAAATTGCAAAGTAGTCGTGAAGCTAGTTTTACGACGTTTCACGGCCGCGCTACGGCGAAACGAAATCGAACGGAATCGTGGAAATTTTTAGTTCGATCGAGAAACGAACCGAGGCCGATTCTCCTCCGGTGTTTCTCTTCTTTGTAATTCTATCACACCGCTGATTTCAAATGTGTGACACGTGCGTGGAGTACGACTGCGAGTCAACTTGTATTGTATTTGCGATTTTCAGTGGGAACTCTGCTCTCCTTATTTTAGCAAATTTTTTATAGCGATTCAAGAAAACTAATCTTGAAAAATTAATTGTCGATTTTGTTGAGAAAAAGCTATTATATATTATGTATTATTTAATACAAAAGAAGATATTACGGAAGAGATATAATTTACGAACGAAAATATTAAAAAGAAGCGAGAGAAAGTTCCGAAGGAGAAATACGTTCGACAACGACGATTTATTCCAAAGGAAATATATTCTTCCGCCATTTTTAATGGATGAAATAAACGATACATGCTGCGTGTTCGGCACAATTCTTTCTGTATAGCACAAACGAGTATGCGTGTTGGTGAATGAGAGAGTGCAGCGAATATTATGCATTGTCACAGACTGGCAGCTGCCATTGAGAAACTTCTTGTAAGCGAAATATATTCTGGTAATGATTTCCTGATGGTTGTTTCCCGGAACCGTGTTCTCGTCCTTCCTTTTCCATGCAAAATACTTCAGGAAGAGGGAGTCCCTTTACAAAGCCTGGGATGCCCAACTAACTTGTTAAAACAAGAATCACCAGATCCTATGAATACGTAAAAAGTTTGCTTTAAATCTTCTCTTACCTTTGAACGAATAAACAACGCTATAGAGAAGTTGCAGAAAATTTACCGTGAGCATGCAACAGAACCTGCGGAACGACTTATCCTTCGCTTCTTTACCTACAACACAACCTTTCACCGAGAGACTTGCTAGCAGTCGATATTACCGCGTCAGCAGATGCTTATCCCACCCGAACGTAGATTCTCACAGACAGTCGATACAATAGGTTGCTGGAACCTTTAACGAAATGGAAAATTTCGAAAAAAATCTATATTTTCCCTTTTTCCATTGCGGATGCGGTCGCATGATTTTGTATGTAGAGAGAAACGTAGAGTGGAAGAATGTGCACGAGGCTAGGAAGATAGCAGGCTGAAGGAAGAATCCCTGTCCCTAGATATTCTTTTATTTGCTCCGGCGAGTCCGGCCATGCATGAAACACCGAGCTTAAAGTCGACTTGCCCCTTTTGGGATATTGCATCCCCGACGTCTCGGATAGCGGGCGATTTTCAAAGGTTTCCATCGGAACAGAGATTACCTTGGGATTCCTGTACGCGCGAAGGAACGCTGCTATCGAGACACAGTGAATCGTCGTCCGAAGGAACAGCAATGTTTACGAGGCCAGAAAATTTCTACAGACTGCGCAGTGCACACGCTCTCGAAACTGTCGTGATATTCGACACGGGACGTCGCACATTTTTCTCAAATTCGAAGCAGTTACTGGGTGGAGAATATCGCCGAGTATCCACCTTTACACGAAAAGGAGAAAGTAGAGAATTTTTGTACCTCTTCAGGCATCTGAAATTCTAATAATCGTTCTAGCAAGCATAATTTTATAGGTGCTGAGGTGTAGAAGCAGGAACATTTACGACGAACGTAATGGAAAAGTTGTGAAAAATGTAGAAGCAATGACGAAGAAATTGACAGCGTCACGAGATACTTTCGAGACATTTCATCTCTTTTTTTTTATTTGGTAGACTTTTTACAATCAATTCTCATTGAGAATTATAAGTAAATTATTTTGGCGTGGTACTGTGACTTGGATTATAAGAGTTCATAGTATGTTTCACTCTAGAACGTTTCATCTTGTTTTAGAAATGAGCCGAGGAAAAAATGGTACAATTAGTAACAGGATTATTTCAGGAAACATTGGCTTGTTCGAAAGGTTTCTGTCGTTTTGTAGGGAAATAATAGATTCACGACAGTTTTTGTTTTATATTATTTTATTGAATCATGTATGATCCATTTTGTTCTATTGGAATTAATAATATTAATAATATAACAATATATGATTATCGAATAATAATGTAATTAAATAATATAAAAGGAAAAAATGTTGCTCATCTGTTATTTCCTTATGAAGCGAAAGAAACTTTTCGGACGACCTGGTATTTGTATCGCGAAACCTTACCTTAATTTGTCGCGTTTTATCGTTGTCAATTAGCAATTTGAGCAACATGTTTTCACGTACTATATAAATATCGACTTCCCTCAACAAGATAGCCTTTGAATTGTTACATTTTATGCGTTTATTTCCAAGTTACGATCGTTCCGAATCAGAAAGTTTCAATTCTCAATCTTCAATTTTTTACGTTTTGTACAACTTTCCTATTACATTTGCCACGAATGATGGTACTTTTACGATTCGTCAGGACTTACGGAGCGACGTCTTATTAGAATTCGAGGCGGCCAGAATTCTAGTGGCAAATACAAATTTGCCAGTTTCTCACCATCTATCTTTCTCTATTAATCCTTCTGAAATCGATGTTTACATTTTCGCTGCCGTTTGCCAGTGGAATTGTTCCATACTACGGAATCGTTTTAAACGTTTTATCCTGTTATCTCGCCAGGATAACAGTCCCATCCATCGAACGCAATATCCTCCGATAGAGCAATTTGCTGTCAGAGAAAATAGGGAACGTTGGCAGGAAAACGTCTCATGAAGTGGCAACTGTTATTTTTCTGTCAACAATGCATTAACATACTGTTGGAAAGTAAAAAGGGAAGAAATCGAGACGTTGGAAATCTTCTACGATTCGTTTATGGCCAACGTTGTCTCGTTAATCGTCTCGTTCGATTAGTTTTACAATCTATTATTGGCCAGGTCCATTTCGATGACAGACGCAAGAGGTGTTCCTGGTTTCAATTAAATCTCGCGTGTCGGTGGTTCTATACGAGGAACGAACGTACATAGCAACTTTTAGCCGCAGTTGACTAATCACAGTTGTGGCAAAAATACATTCAGAGTTGAAAAATCACACGTCGTTGCACAGTTGCAGATATCGATTCAGCCAACTCACTGATTTAATGTCACTGACATTTAATGTTCAGGTTCGTTAGCGATAACAGTTCGTACCCGGTTAAGTTAACTTTTGTTTTTCCCAAAGAACCGCATTAATCAGTTGGCTGTTGCGACTTCCTTGAAAAACGTGTATCTAAAGTGTGTCGCGAGAAGTAAACGACGACGAGTATACTCGTCGAACGCAAATGCGTGTCTAAATATAGTTATAATATAGAATCAAGTTGTAACGAAACGACTGTTTTATCTATTTATTTTATTACTCCGATTTACCGCGATTACTACATTGCAATTTATACAGCAAATTTAAATACTTTTTACGCATGACGAGTATACTCGTCGTAACACAAAATATTGTCGTTTGTTCATGACAAGTATATTGCAATTTATTGCAGCTATTAAATTGTAATTTATACAGCAAATTTAAACACTTTTTACGCATGACGAATATACTCGTCGTGATATAAAATATTGCGTGACGAGTGTCGAGTATACTGCAATTTATTAAATTGCAATTTAAACAGCAAATTGTAACTATCTTTTACACATGACGAGTATACTCGTCATAATACGAAATATTGCCATTTCCTCGTGACGAGTATACTCGTCAAAAATAGCTAACTGGTTAAATGTCACCAGTTACGGAAGATTAAATTGTTTTATGAATTTTGCGCTGTCAGACAGCATCTGGACCTAACTTACTCGCGCAGATGTCAAGAATTCAGCTAAATCCAGTCTAGTTGCTTTTATTACGAGAGCAAAGTTTATCGATTCACAGCGTACGATGTGGTAATCAGGTACTGTTAACTATAATTACTATCACTATGTGGCGCAAGTGTCTCGATGTAATTTCGCCTTCCTCTAACCATCGATCGGACAAATTGATTTGCTTCCACCTGCACGACTAACATCCTCGTAATCCATTCCTATTGCAGCCACCTCCTGATATCATTGAACGAACATCATCCTACAGCGTAGCAGCCGACAACATCACGCAAATGTCGACAACGTTTATCGGACATAGGACGTCCAATCAAACCTGTATTCATGAAATGTCGTTGGTCTCTGGGTTCGCAACTTCCTATCGCAGCGTACCGCGCACAGGTTTCTCCCCCCCCTTTTTCATTTTTTTTATTTCCTTCGAATTCCATGTTCTCGCAGTTCATGTTCTCATAATTTCCAGCTGGATCACGATGTGCAGCTTGTTACCACCGAAAAGACCAAAAATAAAAAGGAGAGAGAGAGAGAGAGAGAGAGAGAGAGAGAGAGAGAGCTTAGAAAATATTCATCAAATTCCCAGAAAAAGGAGCTCTTACTTCGCTTCCGTCTTGTTTCAAGCTACACCGTGAGGAATATTGAATAAATTAGCATATCGACGAGGAGAGAGCCAGGTACCTTCGTGTTGCACCATATACTCACACATATATTTAGCTTACAAACATATTTCAGCATTCATTATACAATAGAAGAATTCTGTATGAATTACATGTGTTGTATGAATTAAACATTTTGAAATCTCATGAACGCTGTAACAACATACGATTGTGGTGATTATATCGAGCAAATTTGAAAGCAATCAGAGAATGTATATAAAAGTTACAGCATTACTGTAAATATATATTTAGTCTAAGCTTAAGCGTACAACTAGTATTAAGTATACGTATTAAGTAATAAGTACGAAGTATATTGAACATTCAGATCTATCGATGTAACGAATAATTGACTGTTCGAATACTTTGCTGAGCTCTGCGAACGCTTGCAATAAACGAGTCGGCCACAAAAGCACGTTGACCAACTCTCCATAAATGAAAATACGTAAAAGAAAAACAATTACGAACAATTCTTTTTAAAATATTCCTCGTAATTTGTCGAACATATTGGATACGTATCTATATAACGGAAACTTGATAACTTTGCGAAAAAAACAATGCAGTTGCTCCTCGATCTGCCTTCCTGAGCGGCTCAAATATCCACAGCTTCCATGTACATTTGAAAACTTGTTTCAAACGTTACCGATACGATCATTAATTGTCATGGTGCCAATGAAATTTCAAAATGTATCCAATAACACGCACGTAATACGCCCTATAGAAGGTGTCTACGAATGTCGCAAGTACTTTGACAAGCCACGTAGATGAAGACAGAAGCCAGGCCACGTTGAAGAACCTGACGAAATTCCAGGCTACGCAGGGTCTAGCGGAATTCTTCTCCCCACCTTGCAGACTAACTCGATCAGCCACTCATTCCTCCACGAATTCCCGTCCATTTGAAGGGAATGCCGGGTTCAAAGGATTCGATATTGTCGCTAGAGTCGCAGCTATCCTCCGTCGGAGGCTGATCTCGAGGCAGAGCAAATTATCCGGCCGCGGACTCGTCGAACGTGCACGTCGGACAGAGAATTATTAACCACGAGCTCGTCGACGGGGTTATGCAACGGCGTGCCTCTCTCCAGGCCGTGAGTTATTGTCGGGAATCCTAAGGCGAGTTCCTAGCCGGGGAGGAACCTGACGAGTATCCTGACAAGCAGCCTGTTGCGTGACCTGACCGATCAATATCTGTACAGGCGCAACACCCGCAACCGCTCTTCCTATCTTCTCGACCTAACGCGTCTCGTTTCATCCCTCAGACCAACGTGTTCCCCTTTCTTCTCTCTTTCTTCCCTCTTTTCCCTATTCTTGTTGTCGGTTCGTCTTGTTGAACGAGTAAGAACGACAGACATGCTGGCGGGTCTAGCGCATTTGTGAATTAATACCGGGGACGTGGCAGTACTAGGAAATTTGATGTCATCGTGCTTACACTGATTCAGCTCTCTGTGAATGTGAGTAAGGGAATGGAGGATAAATTGAATGATTTGTAGACCATAGGTGGTTTATGCATTTGTGGGAAATTAAAATATGTGCAAGAAACGAACATGATATGCAAGAATATTAAACATATTCCTGAACAGAAAGATTAGGATGGGTGTTAAAATTGAATGATTTGTAGGTTGTGCATGGGTCGTGTATTTGTGAGAAATTTAAATATGTACAAGAGAAGAACGTGATATGCAGAAATATAAAATACATTTCTAAACAGAGAGATTAGTATGGGTCTTTAAATTGAATGATTTGTTGACTATAGGTGGTTTATGCATTTGTGGGAAATTTAGATATATACAAGAGAAGAATGATATGTGCAAGTATAAAATACACTTCTGGAAAGAAAGATTAGGATGGATCTTTCAATTGAATGATTTAGAGATTATAGGTGGTTTATGCATTTGTGGGAAATTTAAATATGTACAAGAAAGGAACATGATATGCAGAAATATAAAATACGCTAGTTGGCAAGAAGGTAGAATACCCTCAAATTTAATTCTTCTCCGGTTTTTACATAATAAATGCATCCAATTTTGATACTCAAGTTACGAGCACGGAGCAGAAAGTGCTTGAAAAACTAAGACGAAGAGCGCTTTAAGTTGTGTAGAGAAGGTCCTCTATTTTCAGGGAGCTTTCCCCTCTTTGCTGCTTGAAGTACCTTTTGTATTCCTTGCTTTTGGAAAATTGTGTTGGTGCACGAGAAACTTGATTTGCAAAAAAAAAAAAAAAAAAAAAAAAAAAAA